>NC_134353.1:958904964-959137750 GCF_048569485.1 Anomaloglossus baeobatrachus
CCATGTGTAGTGCGGGGTCTGTCGCTATCTCCCTCATGTGTAGTGCGGGGTCTGTCGCTCTCTCCCCCATGTGTAGTGCGGGGTCTGTCGCTCTCCCTCCCTCATGTGTAGTGCGGGGTCTGTCGCTCTCTCTCCCTCATGTGTAGTGCAGGGTCTGTCGCTCTCTCCCTCATGTGTAGTGCGGGGTCTGTCGCTCTCTCCCTCATGTGTAGTGTGGGGTCTGTCGCTCTCTCTCCCCCATGTGTAGTGCGGGGTCTGTCTCTCTCTCTCCCCCATGTGTAGTGCGCGGTCTGTCGCTCTCTCTCTCCCTCATGTGTAGTGCGGGGTCTGTCGCTCTCTCTCCCCCATGTGTAGTGCGGGGTCTGTCGCTCTCTCTTCCCCATGTGTAGTGCGGGGTCTGTCGCTCTCTCTCCCCCATGTGTAGTGCGGGGTCTGTCGCTCTCTCTTCCCCATGTGTAGTGCGGGGTCTGTCGCTCTCTCTTCCCCATGTGTAGTGCGGGGTCTGTCGCTCTCTCTCCCTCATGTGTAG
Source organism: Anomaloglossus baeobatrachus (assembly GCF_048569485.1). NCBI lineage: Eukaryota > Metazoa > Chordata > Amphibia > Anura > Aromobatidae > Anomaloglossus > Anomaloglossus baeobatrachus. The sequence continues at coordinate 958,905,494 of NC_134353.1, forward strand.
TGCGGGGTCTGTCGCTCTCTCTCCTCCATGTGTAGTGCGGGGACTGTCGCTCTCTCTCCTCCATGTGTGGTGCGGGGTCTGTCGCTCTCTCTCCCACATGTGTAGTGCGGGGTCTGTCGCTCTCTCTCTCCTCCATGTGTAGTGCGGGGTCTGTCGCTCTTTCTCTCCCCCACGTGTAGTGTGGGGTCTGCCGCTCTCTCTTCCCCCATGTGTAGTGCGGGGTCTGTCGCTCTCTCTCCCCCATGTGTAGTGCGGGGTCTGTCGCTCCCTCTCCCTCATGTGTAGTGCGGGGTCTGTCGCTCTCTCCCCCATGTGTAGTGCGGGGTCTGTCGCTCTCTCTCCATGTGTAGTGCGGGGTCTGTCGCTCTCTCCCCCCCCATGTGTAGTGCGGGGTCTGTCGCTCTCTCTCCCCCATGTGTAGTGCGGGGTCTGTCGCTCTCTCTCTCCCATGTGTAGTGCGGGGTCTGACGCTCTCTCCCCCCCCATGTGTAGTGCGGGGTCTGTCGCTCTCTCTCTCCCATGTGTAGTGCGGGGTCTGTTGCTCTCTCTCTCCTCCATGTGTAGTGCGGGGTCTGTCGCTCTCTCTCTCCCTCATGTGTAGTGCGGGGTCTGTCGTTCTCTCTCCCCCATGTGTAGTGCGGGGTCTGTCGCTCTCTCTCTCCTCCATGTGTAGTGCGGGGTCTGTCGCTCTCTCTCCCTCATGTGTAGTGCGGGGTCTGTCGTTCTCTCTCCCCCCATGTGTAGTGCGGGGTCTGTCGCTCTCTCTCCCTCATGTGTATTGCGGGGTCTGTCGTTCTCTCTCCCCCATGTGTAGTGCGGGTACTGTCGCTCTCTCTCTCCCTCATGTGTAGTGCGGGGTCTGTCGCTCTCTCCTCCATGTGTAGTGCGGGGTCTGTCGCTCTCTCTCCCCCATGTGTAGTGCGGGGTCTGTCGCTCTCTCTCCCTCATGTGTAGTGCGGGGTCTGTCGCTCTCTCTCCCTCATGTGTAGTGCGGGGTCTGTCGCTCTCTCTCCCTCATGTGTAGTGCGGGGTCTGTCGCTCTCTCTCCCTCATGTGTAGTGCGGGGTCTGTCGCTCTCTCTCCCTCATGTGTAGTGCGGGGTCTGTCGCTCTCTCTCCCTCATGTGTAGTGCGGGGTCTGTCGCTCTCTCTCCCTCATGTGTAGTGCGGGGTCTGTCGCTCTCTCTCCCTCATGTGTAGTGCGGGGTCTGTCGCTCTCTCTCCCTCATGTGTAGTGCGGGGTCTGTCGCTCTCTCTCCCTCATGTGTAGTGCGGGGTCTGTCGCTCTCTCTCCCTCATGTGTAGTGCGGGGTCTGTCGCTCTCTCTCCCCCATGTGTAGTGCGGGGTCTGTCGCTCTTTCTCTCCCCCACGTGTAGTGTGGGGTCTGCCGCTCTCTCTTCCCCATGTGTAGTGCGGGGTCTGTCGCTCTCTCTTCCCCATGTGTAGTGCGGGGTCTGTCGCTCTCTCTCCCCCATGTGTAGTGCGGGGTCTGTCGCTCCCTCTCCCTCATGTGTAGTGCGGGGTCTGTCGCTCTCTCCCCCATGTGTAGTGCGGGGTCTGTCGCTCTCTCTCCATGTGTAGTGCGGGGTCTGTCGCTCTCTCCCCCCCATGTGTAGTGCGGGGTCTGTCGCTCTCTCTCCCCCATGTGTAGTGCGGGGTCTGTCGCTCTCTCTCCCCCATGTGTAGTGCGTGGTCTGACGCTCTCTCCCCCCCATGTGTAGTGCGGGGTCTGTCGCTCTCTCTCTCCCATGTGTAGTGCGGGGTCTGTTGCTCTCTCTCTCCTCCATGTGTAGTGCGGGGTCTGTCGCTCTCTCTCTCCCTCATGTGTAGTGCGGGGTCTGTCGTTCTCTCTCCCCCATGTGTAGTGCGGGGTCTGTCGCTCTCTCTCTCCTCCATGTGTAGTGCGGGGTCTGTCGCTCTCTCTCCCTCATGTGTAGTGCGGGGTCTGTCGTTCTCTCTCCCCCATGTGTAGTGCGGGGTCTGTCGCTCTCTCTCCCCCATGTGTAGTGCGGGGTCTGTCGCTCTCTCTCCCTCATGTGTAGTGCGGGGTCTGTCGCTCTCTCTCCCTCATGTGTAGTGCGGGTACTGTCGCTCTCTCTCTCCCTCATGTGTAGTGCGGGGTCTGTCGCTCTCTCCTCCATGTGTAGTGCGGGGTCTGTCGCTCTCTCTCCCCCATGTGTAGTGCGGGTACTGTCGCTCTCTCTCTCCCTCATGTGTAGTGCGGGGTCTGTCGCTCTCTCCTCCATGTGTAGTGCGGGGTCTGTCGCTCTCTCTCCCCCATGTGTAGTGCGGGGTCTGTCGCTCTCTCTCCCTCATGTGTAGTGCGGGGTCTGTCGCTCTCTCCTCCATGTGTAGTGCGGGGTATGTCGCTCTCTCTCCCTCATGTGTAGTGCGGGGTCTGTCGCTCTCTCTCCCTCATGTGTAGTGCGGGGTCTGTCGCTCTCTCTCCCTCATGTGTAGTGCGGGGTCTGTCGCTCTCTCTCCCTCATGTGTAGTGCGGGGTCTGTCGCTCTCTCTCCCTCATGTGTAGTGCGGGGTCTGTCGCTCTCTCTCTCCCTCATGTGTAGTGCGGGGTCTGTCGCTCTCTCTCCCTCATGTGTAGTGCGGGGTCTGTCGCTCTCTCTCCCTCATGTGTAGTGCGGGGTCTGTCGCTCTCTCTCCCTCATGTGTAGTGCGGGGTCTGTCGCCTCTCTCTCCCTCATGTGTAGTGCGGGGTCTGTCGCTCTCTCTCCCCCATGTGTAGTGCGGGGTCTGTCGCTCTCTCTCCCTCATGTGTAGTGCGGGGTCTGTCGCTCTCTCTCCCCCATGTGTAGTGCGGGGTCTGTCGCTCCCTCTCCCTCATGTGTAGTGCGGGGTCTGTCGCTCTCCCCCCCATGTGTAGTGCGGGGTCTGTCGCTCTCTCTCCCTCATGTGTAGTGCGGGGTCTGTCGCTCTCTCTCCCTCATGTGTAGTGCGGGTACTGTCGCTCTCTCTCTCCCTCATGTGTAGTGCGGGGTCTGTCGCTCTCTCCTCCATGTGTAGTGCGGGGTCTGTCGCTCTCTCTCCCCCATGTGTAGTGCGGGTACTGTCGCTCTCTCTCTCCCTCATGTGTAGTGCGGGGTCTGTCGCTCTCTCCTCCATGTGTAGTGCGGGGTCTGTCGCTCTCTCTCCCACATGTGTAGTGCGGGGTCTGTCGCTCTCTCTCCCTCATGTGTAGTGCGGGGTCTGTCGCTCTCTCCTCCATGTGTAGTGCGGGGTATGTCGCTCTCTCTCCCTCATGTGTAGTGCGGGGTCTGTCGCTCTCTCTCCCTCATGTGTAGTGCGGGGTCTGTCGCTCTCTCTCCCTCATGTGTAGTGCGGGGTCTGTCGCTCTCTCTCCCTCATGTGTAGTGCGGGGTCTGTCGCTCTCTCTCCCTCATGTGTAGTGCGGGGTCTGTCGCTCTCTCTCCCTCATGTGTAGTGCGGGGTCTGTCGCTCTCTCTCCCTCATGTGTAGTGCGGGGTCTGTCGCTCTCTCTCCCTCATGTGTAGTGCGGGGTCTGTCGCTCTCTCTCCCTCATGTGTAGTGCGGGGTCTGTCGCTCTCTCTCCCTCATGTGTAGTGCGGGGTCTGTCGCTCTCTCTCCCCCATGTGTAGTGCGGGGTCTGTCGCTCTCTCTCCCTCATGTGTAGTGCGGGGTCTGTCGCTCTCTCTCCCCCATGTGTAGTGCGGGGTCTGTCGCTCTCTCTCCCTCATGTGTAGTGCGGGGTCTGTCGCTCTCCCCCCCATGTGTAGTGCGGGGTCTGTCGCTCTCTCCCCCATGTGTAGTGCGGGGTCTGTCGCTCTCTCTCCCTCATGTGTAGTGCGGGGTCTGACGCTCTCTCTCTCCCTCATGTGTAGTGCGGGGTCTGTCGCTCTCTCTCCCTCATGTGTAGTGCGGGGTCTGTCGCTCTCTCTCCCTCATGTGTAGTGCGGGGTCTGTCGCTCTCTCCCTCATGTGTAGTGCGGGGTCTGTCGCTCTCTCCCTCATGTGTAGTGCGGAGTCTGTCGCTCTCTCCCTCATGTGTAGTGCGGGGTCTGTCTCTCTCTCCCTCATGTGTAGTGTGGGGTCTGTCTCTCTCTCCCTCATGTGTAGTGTGGGGTCTGTCGCTCTCTCCCTCATGTGTAGAGCGGGGTCTGTCACTCTCTCTCCCTCAGGTGTAGTGCGGGGTCTGTCGCTCTCTCCCCCCCATGTGTAGTGCGGGATCTGTCGCTCTCTCTCTACCTCATGTGTAGTGCGGGGTGTCTGTCGCTCTCTCTCCCCCATGTATAGTGCGGGGTCTGTCTATCTCTCCCTCATGTGTAGTGTGGGGTCTGTCGCTCTCCCTCATGTGTAGTGCGGGGTCTGTCGCTCTCTCTCCCTCATGTGTAGAGCGGGGTCTGTCGCTCTCTCCCTCATGTGTAGTGCGGGGTCTGTCGCTCTCTCCCCTCATGTGTAGTGCGGGGTCTGTCGCTCTCTCTCCCCCATGTGTAGTGCGGGGTCTGTCGCTCTCTCTCCCCCATGTGTAGTGCGGGGTCTGTCGCTCTCTCTCCCCCATGTGTAGTGCGGGGTCTGTCGCTCTCTCTCCCTCCATGTGTAGTGCGGGGTCTGTCGCTCTCTCTCCCTCATGTGTAGTGCGGGGTCTGTCGCTCTCTCCACCATGTGTAGTGCGGGTTCTGTCGCTCTCTCTCCCCCATGTGTAGTGCGGGGTCTGTCGCTCTCTCCCTCATGTGTAGTGCGGGGTCTGTCGCTCTCTCTCCCCATGTGTAGTGCGGGGTCTGTCGCTCTCTCCCCCATGTGTAGTGCGGGGTCTGTCGCTCTCTCCCCATGTGTAGTGCGGGGTCTGTCGCTCTCTCTCCCCCATGTGTAGTGCGGGGTCTGTCGCTCTCTCTCCCTCATGTGTAGTGCGGGGTCTGTCGCTCTCTCTCCCTCATGTGTAGTGCGGGATCTGTCGCTCTCTCCCCCATGTGTAGTGCGGGTTCTGTCGCTCTCTCTCCCCCATGTGTAGTGCGGGTCTGTCGCGCTCTCTCTCCCTCATGTGTAGTGCGGGGTCTGTCGCTCTCTCCCTCATGTGTAGTGCGGGGTCTGTCGCTCTCTCTCTCCCTCATGTGTAGTGCGGGGTCTGTCGCTCTCTCTCCCTCATGTGTAGTGCGGGGTCTGTCGCTCTCTCTCCCTCATGTGTAGTGCGGGATCTGTCGCTCTCTCCCTCATGTGTAGTGCGGGGTCTGTCGCTCTCTCTCTCCCTCATGTGTAGTGCGGGGTCTGTCGCTCTCTCTCCCTCATGTGTAGTGCGGGATCTGTCGCTCTCACCCCCATGTGTAGTGCGGGTTCTGTCGCTCTCTCTCCCCCATGTGTAGTGCGGGGTCTGTCGCGCTCTCTCTCCCTCATGTGTAGTGCGGGGTCTGTCGCTCTCTCCTCATGTGTAGTGCGGGGTCTGTCGCTCTCTCTCCCTCATGTGTAGTGCGGGGTCTGTCGCTCTCTCTCTCCATCATGTGTAGTGCGGGGTCTGTCGCTCTCTCCCTCATGTGTAGTGCGGGATCTGTCGCTCTCTCCCCCATGTGTAGTGCGGGTTCTGTCGCTCTCTCTCCCCCATGTGTAGTGCGGGGTCTGTCGCGCTCTCTCTCCCTCATGTGTAGTGCGGGGTCTGTCGCTCTCTCCCTCATGTGTAGTGCAAGGTCTGTCGCTCTCTCTCCCTCATGTGTAGTGCGGGGTCTGTCGCTCTCTCTCCCTCATGTGTAGTGCGGAGTCTGTCGCTCTCTCTCTCCCTCATGTGTAGTGCGGGGTCTGTCGCTCTCTCTCCCTCATGTGTAGTGTGGGGTCTGTCGCTCTCTCTCCCTCATGTGTAGTGCGGGGTCTGTCGCTCTCTCTCTCCCTCATGTGTAGTGCGGAGTCTGTCGCTCTCTCCCTCATGTGTAGTGCGGGGTCTGTCGCTCTCTCCCCCATGTGTAGTGCGGGGTCTGTCGCTCTCTCTCTCCCTCATGTGTAGTGTGGGGTCTGTCTCTCTCTCCCTCATGTGTAGTGCGGGGTCTGTCTCTCTCTCCCTCATGTGTAGTGCGGGGTCTGTCACTCTCTCTCCCTCATGTGTAGTGCGGGGTCTGTCGCTCTCTCTCCCCCATGTGTAGTGCGGGGTCTGTCGCTCTCTCTGCTTCATGTGTAGTGCGGGGTCTGTCGCTCTCTCTCCCTCATGTGTAGTGCGGGGTCTGTCGCTCTCTCTCCCTCATGTGTAGTGCGGGGTCTGTCTCTCTCTCCCTCATGTGTAGTGCGGGGTCTGTCTCTCTCTCCCTCATGTGTAGTGCGGGGTCTGTCGCTCTCTCTCCCTCATGTGTAGTGCGGGGTCTGTCGCTCTCTCTCCCTCATGTGTAGTGCGGGGTCTGTCGCTCTCTCTCCCTCATGTGTAGTGCGGGGTCTGTCGCTCTCTCTCCCTCATGTGTAGTGCGGGGTCTGTCTCTCTCTCCCTCATGTGTAGTGCGGGGTCTGTCGCTCTCTCTCCCCCATGTGTAGTGCGGGGTCTGTCGCTCTCTCTCCCCCATGTGTAGTGCGGGGTCTGTCGCTCTCTCTCCCTCATGTGTAGTGCGGGGTCTGTCGCTCTCTCTCCCTCATGTGTAGTGCGAGGTCTGTCACTCTCTCTCTCCCTCATGTGTAGTGCGGGGTCTGTCGCTCTCTCTCCCTCATGTGTAGTGCGGGGTCTGTCGCTCTCTCTCCCCCATGTGTAGTGCGGGGTCTGTCGCTCTCTCTCCCTCATGTGTAGTGCGGGGTCTGTCGCTCTCTCTCCCTCATGTGTAGTGCGGGGTCTGTCGCTCTCTCCCCCATGTGTAGTGCGGGGTCTGTCGCTCTCTCTCCCCCATGTGTAGTGCGGGGTCTGTCGCTCTCTCTCCCCCATGTGTAGTGCGGGGGTCTGTCGCTCTCTCTCCCCCATGTGTAGTGCGGGGTCTGTCGCTCTCTCTCACCCATGTATAGTGCGGGGTCTGTCGCTCTCTCTCCCTCATGTGTAGTGCGGGGTCTGTCGCTCTCTCTCCCCCATGTGTAGTGCGGGGTCTGTCGCTCTCTCCCCCATGTGTAGTGCGGGGTCTGTCGCTCTCTCCCCATGTGTAGTACGGGGTCTGTCGCTCTCTCTCTCCCTCATGTGTAGTGCGGGGTCTGTCGCTCTCTCTCCCCCATGTGTAGTGCGGGGTCTGTCGATCTCTCCCTCATGTGTAGTGCGGGGTCTGTCGCTCTCTCTCTCCCTCATGTGTAGTGCGGGGTCTGTCGCTCTCTCTCTCCCTCATGTGTAGTGCGGGGTCTGTCGCTCTCTCTCCCCCATGTGTAGTGCGGGGTCTGTCGATCTCTCCCTCATGTGTAGTGCGGGGTCTGTCGCTCTCTCTCTCCCCATGTGTAGTGCGGGGTCGGCTCCTCTCTCCCTCATGTGTAGTGCCGGGTCTGTCGCTCTCTCTCCCCCATGTGTAGTGCGGGGTCTGTCGATCTCTCCCCATGTGTAGTGCGGGGTCTGTCGCTCTCTCTCCCCCATGTGTAGTGCGGGGTCTGTCGCTCTCTCTCCCCCATGTGTAGTGCGGGGTCTGTCGCTCTCTCTCCCCCATGTGTAGTGCGGGGTCTGTCGCTCTCTCTCCCTCATGTGTAGTGCGGGGTCTGTCGCTCTCTCTCTCCCTCATGTGTAGTGCGGGGTCTGTCGCTCTCTCTCCCTCATGTGTAGTGTGGGGTCTGTCGCTCTCTCTCCCTCATGTGTAGTGCGGGGTCTGTCGCTCTCTCTCCCTCATGTGTAGTGCGGGGTCTGTCGCTCTCTCTCCCTCATGTGTAGTGTGGGGTCTGTCGCTCTCTCTCTCCCTCATGTGTAGTGCGGGGTCTGTCGCTCTCTCTCCCCCATGTGTAGTCCGGGGTCTGTCGCTCTCTCCCTCATGTGTAGTGCGGGGTCTGTCGCTCTCTCTCTCCCCCATGTGTAGTGCGGGGTCTGTCACTCTCTCTCCCCCATGTGTAGTGCGGGGTCTGTCGCTCTCTCTCCCTCATGTGTAGTGCGGGGTCTGTCGCTCTCTCTCCCTCATGTGTAGTGCGGGGTCTGTCGCTCTCTCTCCCTCATGTGTAGTGCGGGGTCTGTCGCTCTCTCTCCCTCATGTGTAGTGCGGGGTCTGTCGCTCTCTCTCCCTCATGTGTAGTGCGGGGTCTGTCGCTCTCTCCCCCATGTGTAGTGCGGGGTCTGTCGCTCTCTCTCCCCCATGTGTAGTGCGGGGTCTGTCGCTCTCTCCCCCATGTGTAGTGCGGGGTCTGTCGCTCTCTCCCCCATGTGTAGTGCGGGGTCTGTCGCTCTCTCTCCCTCATGTGTAGTGCGGGGTCTGTCGCTCTCTCTCCCTCATGTGTAGTGCGGGGGTCTGTCACTCTCTCTCTCCCTCATGTGTAGTGTGGGGTCTGTCGCTCTCTCTCCCTCATGTGTAGTGCGGGGTCTGTCGCTCTCTCTCCCTCATGTGTAGTGCGGGGTCTGTCGCTCTCTCCCCCATGTGTAGTGCGGTGTCTGTCGCTCTCTCCCCCATGTGTAGTGCGGGGTCTGTCGCTCTCTCCCCATGTGTAGTGCGGGGTCTGTCGCTCTCTCTCCCTCATGTGTAGTGCGGGGTCTGTCGCTCTCTCTCCCTCATGTGTAGTGCGGGGTCTGTCGCTCTCTCTCTCCCTCATGTGTAGTGCGGGGTCTGTCGCTCTCTCTCTCCCTCATGTGTAGTGCGGGGTCTGTCGCTCTCTCTCCCCCATGTGTAGTGCGGGGTCTGTCGCTCTCTCTCCCCCATGTGTAGTGCGGGGTCTGTCGCTCTCTCTCCCTCATGTGTAGTGCGGGGTCTGTCGCTCTCTCTCCCTCATGTGTAGTGCGGGGTCTGTCGCTCTCTCTCCCTCATGTGTAGTGCGGGGTCTGTCGCTCTCTCCCCCATGTGTAGTGCGGGGTCTGTCGCTCTCTCTCCCCCATGTGTAGTGCGGGGTCTGTCGCTCTCTCTCCCCCATGTGTAGTGCGGGGTCTGTCGCTCTCTCTCCCCCATGTATAGTGCGGGGTCTGTCGCTCTCTCTCCCTCATGTGTAGTGCGGGGTCTGTCGCTCTCTCTCCCTCATGTGTAGTGCGGGGTCTGTCGCTCTCTCTCCCCCATGTGTAGTGCGGGGTCTGTCGCTCTCTCCCCCATGTGTAGTGCGGGGTCTGTCGCTCTCTCCCCCATGTGTAGTGCGGGGTCTGTCGCTCTCTCCCCCATGTGTAGTGCGGGGTCTGTCGCTCTCTCCCCCATGTGTAGTACGGGGTCTGTCGCTCTCTCTCTCCCTCATGTGTAGTGTGGGGTCAGCTCCTCTCTCCCTCATGTGTAGTGCGGGGTCTGTCGCTCTCTCTCCCCCATGTGTAGTGCGGGGTCTGTCGATCTCTCCCTCATGTGTAGTGCGGGGTCTGTCGCTCTCTCTCCCCCATGTGTAGTGCGGGGTCTGTCGCTCTCTCCCCCATGTGTAGTACGGGGTCTGTCGCTCTCTCTCTCCCTCATGTGTAGTGTGGGGTCAGCTCCTCTCTCCCTCATGTGTAGTGCGGGGTCTGTCGCTCTCTCTCCCCCATGTGTAGTGCGGGGTCTGTCGATCTCTCCCTCATGTGTAGTGCGGGGTCTGTCGCTCTCTCTCCCCCATGTGTAGTGCGGGGTCTGTCGATCTCTCCCTCATGTGTAGTGCGGGGTCTGTCGCTCTCTCCCCCATGTGTAGTGCGGGGTCTGTCGCTCTCTCCCCCATGTGTAGTGCGGGGTCTGTCGCGCTCTCTCCCCCATGTGTAGTGCGGGGTCTGTCGCTCTCTCTCCCCCATGTGTAGTGCGGGGTCTGTCGCTCTCTCCCCCATGTGTAGTGCGGGGTCTGTCGCTCTCTCCCCCATGTGTAGTGCGGGGTCTGTCGCTCTCTCTCCCTCATGTGTAGTGCGGGGTCTGTCGCTCTCTCTCTCCCTCATGTGTAGTGCGGGGTCTGTCACTCTCTCTCTCCCTCATGTGTAGTGCGGGGTCTGTCACTCTCTCTCTCCCTCATGTGTAGTGTGGGGTCTGTCGCTCTCTCTCCCTCATGTGTAGTGCGGGGTCTGTCGCTCTCTCTCCCTCATGTGTAGTGCGGGGTCTGTCGCTCTCTCTCCCTCATGTGTAGTGCGGGGTCTGTCGCTCTCTCCCCCATGTGTAGTGCGGGGTCTGTCGCTCTCTCTCCCCCATGTGTAGTGCGGTGTCTGTCGCTCTCTCCCCCATGTGTAGTGCGGGGTCTGTCGCTCTCTCCCCATGTGTAGTGCGGGGTCTGTCGCTCTCTCTCCCTCATGTGTAGTGCGGGGTCTGTCGCTCTCTCTCTCCTCATGTGTAGTGCGGGGTCTGTCGCTCTCTCTCTCTCCCCCATGTGTAGTGCGGGGTCTGTCGCTCTCTCTCCCCCATGTGTAGTGCGGGGTCTGTCGCTCTCTCTCCCTCATGTGTAGTGCGGGGTCTGTCGCTCTCTCTCTCCCTCATGTGTAGTGCGGGGTCTGTCGCTCTCTCTCTCCCTCATGTGTAGTGCGGGGTCTGTCGCTCTCTCTCTCCCTCATGTGTAGTGCGGGGTCTGTCGCTCTCTCTCCCCCATGTGTAGTGCGGGGTCTGTCGCTCTCTCTCCCTCATGTGTAGTGCGGGGTCTGTCGCTCTCTCTCCCTCATGTGTAGTGCGGGGTCTGTCGCTCTCTCTCTCCCTCATGTGTAGTGCGGGGTCTGTCGCTCTCTCTCCCTCATGTGTAGTGCGGGGTCTGTCGCTCTCTCTCTCCCTCATGTGTAGTGCGGGGTCTGTCGCTCTCTCTCCCCCATGTGTAGTGCGGGGTCTGTCGCTCTCTCTCCCTCATGTGTAGTGTGGGGTCTGTCGCTCTCTCTCCCTCATGTGTAGTGTGGGGTCTGTCGCTCTCTCCCTCATGTGTAGTGCGGGGTCTGTCGCTCTCTCTCTCCCTCATGTGTAGTGCGGGGTCTGTCGCTCTCTCTCCCCCATGTGTAGTGCGTGGTCTGTCGCTCTCTCTCCCTCATGTGTAGTGCGGGGTCTGTCGCTCTCTCTCCCTCATGTGTAGTGTGGGGTCTGTCGCTCTCTCTCCCTCATGTGTAGTGCGGGGTCTGTCGCTCTCTCTCCCTCATGTGTAGTGCGGGGTCTGTCGCTCTCTCTCCCTCATGTGTAGCGCAGGGTCTGTCGCTCTCTCTCCCTCATGTGTAGCGCAGGGTCTGTCGCTCTCTCCCTCATGTGTAGTGCGGGGTCTGTCGCTCTCTCTCCCTCATGTGTAGTGCGGGGTCTGTCGCTCTCTCCCTCATGTGTAGTGCGGGGTCTGTCGCTCTCTCCCTCATGTGTAGTGCGGGGTCTGTCGCTCTCTCTCCCTCATGTGTAGTGTGGGGTCTGTCGCTCTCTCCCTCATGTGTAGTGCGGGGTCTGTCGCTCTCTCTCTCTCATGTGTAGTGCGGGTCTGTCGCTCTCTCTCCCTCATGTGTAGTGCAGGGTCTGTCGCTCTCTCCCTCATGTGTAGTGCGGGGTCTGTCGCTCTCTCTCCCTCATGTGTAGTGCAGGGTCTGTCGCTCTCTCCCTCATGTGTAGTGCGGGGTCTGTCGCTCTCTCTCCCTCATGTGTAGTGCGGGGTCTGTCGCTCTCTCTCCCTCATGTGTAGTGCGGGGTCTGTCGCTCTCTCTCCCCATGTGTAGTGCGGGGTCTCTCTCTCCCTCATGTGTAGTGCGGGGTCTGTCGCTCTCTCCCTCATGTGTAGTGCGGGGTCTGTCGCTCTCTCTCCCCCATGTGTAGTGCGGGGTCTGCCGCTCTCTCTCCCTCATGTGTAGTGCGGGGTCTGTCGCTCTCTCTCCCTCATGTGTAGTGCGGGGTCTGTCGCTCTCTCTCCCTCATGTGTAGTGCAGGGTCTGTCGCTCTCTCCCTCATGTGTAGTGCGGGGTCTGTCGCTCTCTCTCCCTCATGTGTAGTGCGGGGTCTGTCGCTCTCTCTCCCTCATGTGTAGTGCGGGGTCTGTCGCTCTCTCTCCCCCATGTGTAGTGCGGGGTCTCTCTCTCCCTCATGTGTAGTGCGGGGTCTGTCGCTCTCTCCCTCATGTGTAGTGCGGGGTCTGTCGCTCTCTCTCCCCCATGTGTAGTGCGGGGTCTGCCGCTCTCTCTCCCTCATGTGTAGTGCGGGGTCTGTCGCTCTCTCTCCCTCATGTGTAGTGCGGGGTCTGCCGCTCTCTCTCCCTCATGTGTAGTGCGGGGTCTGTCGCTCTCTCTCCCTCATGTGCAGTGCGGGGTCTGTCGCTCTCTCTCCCTCATGTGTAGTGCGGGGTCTGTCGCTCTCTCCCTCATGTGTAGTGCGGGGTCTGTCGCTCTCTCTCCCTCATGTGTAGTGCAGGGTCTGTCGCTCTCTCCCTCATGTGTAGTGCGGGGTCTGTCGCTCTCTCTCCCTCATGTGTAGTGCAGGGTCTGTCGCTCTCTCCCTCATGTGTAGTGCGGGTCTGCCGCTCTCTCTCCCTCATGTGCAGTGCGGGGTCTGTCGCTCTCTCTCCCTCATGTGCAGTGCGGGGTCTGTCGCTCTCTCTCCCTCATGTGCAGTGCGGGGTCTGTCGCTCTCTCTCCCTCATGTGTAGTGCGGGGTCTGTCGCTCTCTCTCCCCCACGTGTAGTGCGGGGTCTGTCGCTCTCTCTCCCTCATGTGTAGTGCGGGGTCTGTCGCTCTCTCCCTCATGTGCAGTGCGGGGTCTGTCGCTCTCTCTCCTCATGTGCAGTGCGGGGTCTGTCGCTCTCTCTCCCTCATGTGTAGTGCGGGGTCTGTCGCTCTCTCTCCCTCATGTGTAGTGCGGGGTCTGTCGCTCTCTCCCTCATGTGCAGTGCGGGGTCTGTCGCTCTCTCTCCCTCATGTGCAGTGCGGGGTCTGTCGCTCTCTCTCCCTCATGTGTAGTGCGGGGTCTGTCGCTCTCTCTCCCTCATGTGTAGTGCGGTGTCGCTCTCTCTCCCTCATGTGTAGTGCGGGGTCTGTCGCTCTCTCTCCCTCATGTGTAGTGCGGGGTCTGTCGCTCTCTCTCCCTCATGTGTAGTGCGGGGTCTGTCGCTCTCGGGTCTCCCTCATGTGTAGTGCGGGGTCTGTCGCTCTCTCTCCCTCATGTGTAGTGCGGGGTCTGTCGCTCTCTCCCTCATGTGTAGTGCGGGGTCTGTCGCTCTCTCTCCCTCATGTGTAGTGCGGGGTTCTTCGCTCTCTCTCCCTCATGTGTAGTGCGTGGTCTGTCGCTCTCTCTCCCTCATGTGTAGTGCGGGGTCTGTCGCTCTCTCTCCCTCATGTGTAGTGCGTGGTCTGTCGCTCTCTCTCCCTCATGTGTAGTGCGGGGTTCTTCGCTCTCTCTCCCTCATGTGTAGTGCGTGGTCTGTCGCTCTCTCTCCCTCATGTGCAGTGCGGGGTCTGTCGCTCTCTCTCCCTCATGTGTAGTGCGGGGTCTGTCGCTCTCTCTCCCTCATGTGTAGTGCGGGGTCTGTCGCTCTCTCTCCCTCATGTGTAGTGCGGGGTCTGTCGCTCTCTCTCCCTCATGTGTAGTGCGGGGTCTGTCGCTCTCTCTCCCTCATGTGTAGTGCGGGGTCTGTCGCTCTCTCTACCTCATGTGTAGTGCGGGTCTGTCGCTCTCTCTCCCTCATGTGTAGTGCGGGGTCTGTCGCTCTCTCCCTCATGTGTAGTGCGGGGTCTGTCGCTCTCTCTCCCTCATGTGTAGTGCGGGGTCTGTCGCTCTCTCTCCCTCATGTGTAGTGCGGGGTCTGTCGCTCTCTCTCCCTCATGTGTAGTGTGGGGTCTGTCTCTCTCTCTCCCTCATGTGTAGTGCGGGGTCTGTCGCTCTCTCTCCCTCATGTGTAGTGCGGGGTCTGTCGCTCTCTCTCTCCCTCATGTGTAGTGCGGGGTCTGTCGCTCTCTCTCCCTCATGTGTAGTGCGGGGTCTGTCGCTCTCTCTCCCTCATGTGTAGTGCGGGGTCTGTCGCTCTCTCCCTCATGTGTAGTGCGGGGTCTGTCGCTCTCTCTCTCCCTCATGTGTAGTGCGTGGTCTGTCGCTCTCTCTCCCTCATGTGTAGTGCGGGGTCTGTCGCTCTCTCTCTCCCTCATGTGTAGTGCGGGGTCTGTCTCTCTCTCTCCCTCATGTGTAGTGCGGGGTTCTTTCGCTCTCTCTCCCTCATGTGTAGTGCGTGGTCTGTCGCTCTCTCTCCCTCATGTGCAGTGCGGGGTCTGTCGCTCTCTCTCCCTCATGTGTAGTGCGGGGTCTGTCGCTCTCTCTCCCTCATGTGTAGTGCGGGGTCTGTCGCTCTCTCTCCCTCATGTGTAGTGCGGGGTCTGTCGCTCTCTCTCCCTCATGTGTAGTGCGGGGTCTGTCGCTCTCTCTCCCTCATGTGTAGTGCGGGGTCTGTCGCTCTCTCTACCTCATGTGTAGTGCGGGGTCTGTCGCTCTCTCTCCCTCATGTGTAGTGCGGGGTCTGTCGCTCTCTCCCTCATGTGTAGTGCGGGGTCTGTCGCTCTCTCTCCCTCATGTGTAGTGCGGGGTCTGTCGCTCTCTCTCCCTCATGTGTAGTGCGGGGTCTGTCGCTCTCTCTCCCTCATGTGTAGTGTGGGGTCTGTCTCTCTCTCTCCCTCATGTGTAGTGCGGGGTCTGTCGCTCTCTCTCCCTCATGTGTAGTGCGGGGTCTGTCGCTCTCTCTCTCCCTCATGTGTAGTGCGGGGTCTGTCGCTCTCTCTCCCTCATGTGTAGTGCGGGGTCTGTCGCTCTCTCTCCCTCATGTGTAGTGCGGGGTCTGTCGCTCTCTCCCTCATGTGTAGTGCGGGGTCTGTCGCTCTCTCTCTCCCTCATGTGTAGTGCGTGGTCTGTCGCTCTCTCTCCCTCATGTGTAGTGCGGGGTCTGTCGCTCTCTCTCTCCCTCATGTGTAGTGCGGGGTCTGTCGCTCTCTCTCTCCCTCATGTGTAGTGCGGGGTCTGTCGCTCTCTCTCTCCCCCATGTGTAGTGCGGGGTCTGTCGCTCTCTCTCTCCCTCATGTGTAGTGCGGGGTCTGTCGCTCTCTCTCTCCCTCATGTGTAGTGCAGGGTCTGTCGCTCTCTCTCCCTCATGTGTAGTGCGGGGTCTGTCGCTCTCTCTCTCCCTCATGTGTAGTGCGGGGTCTGTCGCTCTCTCTCCCTCATGTGTAGTGCGGGGTCTGTCGCTCTCTCTCCCTCATGTGTAGTGCGGGGTCTGTCGCTCTCTCCCTCATGTGTAGTGCGGGGTCTGTCGCTCTCTCTCTCCCTCATGTGTAGTGCGTGGTCTGTCGCTCTCTCTCCCTCATGTGTAGTGCGGGGTCTGTCGCTCTCTCTCTCCCTCATGTGTAGTGCGGGGTCTGTCGCTCTCTCCCTCATGTGTAGTGCGGGGTCTGTCGCTCTCTCTCCCTCATGTGTAGTGCGGGGTCTGTCGCTCTCTCTCCCTCATGTGTAGTGCGGGGTCTGTCGCTCTCTCTCCCTCATGTGTAGTGTGGGGTCTGTCTCTCTCTCTCCCTCATGTGTAGTGCGGGGTCTGTCGCTCTCTCTCCCTCATGTGTAGTGCGGGGTCTGTCGCTCTCTCTCTCCCTCATGTGTAGTGCGTGGTCTGTCGCTCTCTCTCCCTCATGTGTAGTGCGGGGTCTGTCGCTCTCTCTCTCCCTCATGTGTAGTGCGTGGTCTGTCGCTCTCTCTCCCTCATGTGTAGTGCGGGGTCTGTCGCTCTCTCTCCCTCATGTGTAGTGCGGGGTCTGTCGCTCTCTCCCTCATGTGTAGTGCGGGGTCTGTCGCTCTCTCTCCCCCATGTGTAGTGCGGGGTCTGTCGCTCTCGCTCCCTCATGTGTAGTGCGGGGTCTGTCGCTCTCTCTCCCCCATGTGTAGTGCGGGGTCTGTCGCTCTCGCTCCCTCATGTGTAGTGCGGGGTCTGTCGCTCTCTCTCCCTCATGTGTAGTGCGGGGTCTGTCGCTCTCTCCCTCATGTGTAGTGCGGGGTCTGTCGCTCTCTCTCCCCCATGTGTAGTGCGGGGTCTGTCGCTCTCTCTCCCTCATGTGTAGTGCGGGGTCTGTCGCTCTCTCTCCCCCATGTGTAGTGCGGGGTCTGTCGCTCTCGCTCCCTCATGTGTAGTGCGGGGTCTGTCGCTCTCTCTCCCTCATGTGTAGTGCGGGGTCTGTCGCTCGCTCTCTCCCTCATGTGTAGTGCGGGGTCTGTCGCTCTCTCTCTCCCTCATGTGTAGTGCGGGGTCTGTCGCTCTCTCTCTCCCTCATGTGTAGTGCGGCATCTGTCGCTCTCTCTCTCCCTCATGTGTAGTGCGTGGTCTGTCGCTCTCTCTCCCTCATGTGTAGTGCGGGGTCTGTCGCTCTCTCTCTCCCTCATGTGTAGTGCGGGGTCTGTCGCTCTCTCTCTCCCTCATGTGTAGTGCGGGGTCTGTCGCTCTCTCTCTCCCTCATGTGTAGTGCGGGGTCTGTCGCTCTCTCTCTCCCTCATGTGTAGTGCGGGGTCTGTCGCTCTCTCTCTCCCTCATGTGTAGTGCGGGGTCTGTCGCTCTCTCCTGTAGTTCGGGGTGAGGAGAACTCGCACTCACCTCCACCTCAGAGCTGGCGCCGCCTGTGCTCACAGGACCTGTGTGATGTCACCGTCATGTGATCAGTCACATGATCAGGGGCTGCTCCAGGGGGCTCAGCTCAGTGTGTGCAGGACTCTGCTGAGGGGGAGGATGGAGCAGAGCTGCGTCTGTTGTGGGTGGTGTCGCGGTCTTCACTGGGGGGTCCCTGAGTGTGTGTGACCTGTGGGGGGCCATCACTGAGGAGTCCCGGCGTGTGTGTGACCCTGTGGGGGGCCATCACTGGGGGGTCCCTGAGTGTGTGTGACCTGTGGGGGGTGCGCGGCCATCACTGGGGGGGTCCCGGAGTGTGTGTGACCTGTGGGGGGTGCGCGGCCATCACTGGGGGGTCCCTGAGTGTGTGTGACCTGTGGGGGGTCATCACTGGGGGGGTCCCGGAGTGTGTGTGACCTGTGGGGGGGTGCGCGGCTCTCATTTTCTTCTCTGAGTTACATAGGTTGGATAATGCCTTAGGTCCATCTATTTCCATCTTCCTCCACCAATTTTACATTTGTCATTAAGTCATTTATAAGCGACAATGTTATGTACTGAGGAAATCTTCCAGCCATTTTTAAATGATGTTATAGTATCTGCCATTACTACCTCTTGTGGTCAGCATGCCACAGTCAGCGTTTATTTTCCCGCTCTTGTATTCGGAATCTGTTGTGCAGGAATCCACTGTCCCCTGTGAGCCCCCACTATGGGTGCAGCGGCAGCGTCTCCGTCCCTGTGAGCCCCCACTATGGGTGCAGCGGCAGCGTCTCCGTCCCTGTGAGCCCCCACTATGGGTGTAGCGGCAGCGTCTCTGTCCCTGTGAGCTCCCACTATGGGTGCAGCGGCAGCATCTCCGTCCTTATGAGCTCCGACTATGGGAGCAGCGGCAGCTTCTCCGTACTTGTGAGCTCCCACTATGGGTGTAGCAGCAGCTTCTCCGTACTTGTGAGCTCCCACTATGGGTGCAGCGGCAGCGTCTCCGTCCATGTGAGCTCCCACTATGGGTGTAGCGGCAGCTTCTCCGTCCATATGATCCCCTACTATGGGTGTAGCGGCAGGTTCTCCGTCCCTGTGAGCTCCTACTATGGGTGAAGCGGCAGCTTCTCTGTCCCTGTGAGCCCCTACTATGGGTGTAGCAGCAACTTTTCCGTCCCTGTGAGCTCCCACTATGGGTGTAGCGGCAGCGTCTCCGTCCCTGTGAGCTCCCACTATGGGTGCAGCGGCAGCTTCTCTGTCCTTCTGAGCTCCCACTATGGGTGCTGCGGCAGCTTCTCTGTCCCCTTGAGCTCCCACTATGGGTGTAGCGGCAGCTTCTCCGTCCCTGTGAGCTTCCACTATGGGTGCAGGGGCAGCTTCTTTATCCCTGTGAGCTCATACTATGGGTGAAGGGGCAGCTTCTCCGTCCTCATGAGCCTCCACTATGGGTGTAGCGGCAGCTTCTCCGTCCCTGTGAGCTCCTACTATGGGTGCAGCGGCAGCTTCTCTTTCCCTGTGAGCTCCCACTATGGGTGCAGTGGCAGCTTCTCCGTCCCTGTGAGCTCCCACTATGGGTGTAGCGGCAGCTTCTCCGTCCCTGTGAGCTCCCACTATGGGTGTAGCGGCAGCTTCTCTGTCCCTGTGAGCTCCTACTATGGGTGCACCGGCAGATTTTCCATCCCTGTGAGCTCCCACTATGGGTGCAGGGGCAGCTTCTCCGTCCCTATGAGCTCCCACTATGGGTGTAGCGGCAGCTTCTCTGTCCCTATGAGCTCCCACTATTGGTGTAGCGGCAGATTTTCTATCCCTGTGAGCTCCCACTATGGGTGTAGTGGCAGATTTTCCATCCCTGTGAGCTCCCACTATGGGTGTAGCGGCAGATTTTCTATCCCTGTGAGCTCCCACTATGGGTGCAGCGGCAGATTTTCTATCCCTGTGAGCTCCCACTATGGGTGCAGCGGCAGATTTTCCATCCCTGTGAGCTCCCACTATGGGTGCAGGGGCAGCTTCTCCGTCCCTAAGAGCTCCCACTATGGCTGCAGCGGCAGCTTTTCCGTCTCTGTGAGCTCTCACTATGGGTGCAGGCGCAGCTTCTCCGTCCCTGTGAGCTCCTACTGTGCCGCCCCCGTGCCAGCAGCCGGCGCTGCTCGGTCCGGCCCTTCAGTGGGTGGCTCGAGGGTCTCCGGACCCAGGGGGTCCCGTGATCACTTAGATCCAAAAAGGGGTGATGAGTTGGGGACGTATATGTACGGCCGGAGCCGATTTGAGTTCGTGACGCCACCCACGGTGTGTGGTGATTGAATACAACACTGCTGCTGTGTTGGAGCACTCGGGGAAGATGTCGTGCAGCAAGGTGTTAACCCCTCCGTGGGTAGGGATGGTGGCCCCAGGGCCCAGGGGAGTGCAGTGCAGGGAGTAATGGCAACCGACACAGTATTAGTGTACTTACGATTGGAAATGAACACACAAGTCTCTTTAAACCAAGGTGATGGTGGCCGGTGCTACAGACGGGTGTATCCAGGCCCCACACCCGGGTCATGGTCTTGGTCCTTTCCCTGCACTGTTTAGTAGAAATTGATGTTCAAGTGTGTAACTTAGGAGTCCGCTCCCGGCTGGATGTGGCCTAAGGAGCTGTGCCCGCAGACGCTGGCCCGTGCTATCTATGGGCCCTGGCGGTGGCCTCCTATCCTGGATCGGTGGGCTGTTGTCTTCTATGAGGGACTTTGGGTGGGACAGAACCTCTAGTCCTGGCCTCAATTGGTGAATTAACCAACTCCAGTCGGTTCTGGCTGTTGGCTTTAGGGTCCAAGTACCCCCTTGTGTGCTGCAGTGTCCGGGTCGCTTCTCCATCTCGGTACCGGCGGGCTACGACCCTGTCCTGGTACATCTCGGTTCCACCAAGCTGTCTTCCCACCTCCTGTCACCGGAGACCATCTGCCTCCTAGCCAATAGTACCAGGGCCCCTACCCTGGCACGCGTTCAACTTGACCTCCTGTGCTGGAGCCGCACACAGTGCCAGCACACCTCCTCTCAACTTGAACTACAACAGAAGACTCTTTATTTTCCCGCCCTGGGCTGTCTAGACCCCTTGGTGGGCGTGCACCAACCGCCTGGCCACGCCCACTGGTGTGTCTTTCTGGCCCCATGGGGAGGTGACTAGGCCAATATGTTCGGCTGTGTGTAACCCTGTGTGGGAGCAATCTTATGTGGGGCTCTATCTGTGACTACCTGGGTTCCCCAGGGCGTCACACTACTATGGGTGCAGGGGAAGCTTCTCTGTCCCTGTGAGCTCCCACTATGGGTGCAGGGGCAGCTTCTCCGTCCCTATGAGCTCCTGTACTGCCCTGGGGGCTCGGCTGCGGCCGCCGAGCCGCTCGGATCTGGGCTCGGGTACGTGTCGGTGGCTCGAGCGCCTCCCGGACCGGGGGCCACGTCGCTCTGTTAGAGGGGAGGTGGTGGGACGGTGGAACGGGGTGAGTCGTGACGCCACCCACGGGTCATGGTGATCGTTGGCACCACTGCTGCTGGTGATGGTGGGGGCTCCTCCCGGGTGACGGTGTTGTGGCGCAGCTTTGATGTTAACCCTTCCGTGGGTAGGGGCGGTGTGTCCCGGGGCCCACTGAGGGGACAGGGAGGCGTGGGTATTCTCGCGGTGCAAGGTGCCGTGCTGCGGTGCCGTGCCGTGCCCGGATGGCACTGGTGTACTCACGATTAATTCACACTCAGAGTCACTGGTAAACCAAAGTTCGGTGATGGTCGGGTCCCGCAGCCGGCTGGTCCCTTTCCCTTGCACCTTTTTGTTCTTTCTGTTGGCTCCCCTGCCTAGGCAGTGGTAGCCCGCTCCCCGGCGTTCAGCTGCCGGAAGAGCCCTCGGTTGCCCGCAGGCGCTGGCCCGTCGGGTATTTGGCCCTTGGCGGTGGCACTCTGTATCTGTGGGCTTTTTGCCTTCTTTCGGGACTTGGGTGAGAATGAACCCGTGAGGTCCAGACTGCAATCAGTTAATTTGCCTACGCTCAGTGGCTTCTAAGCTAGGATGGGGTCTGTGTACCCGGTTTCTGGTGCTCCGGTAAACTGTTGACTCCCCGGTTCAGGGCCGGTGGGCTCCAACCCTGGCCCGATTCCTACGGTTCCGCCGGTCGTTACAGCGGTACTCCTGCAGGCGGCCACCACCGTCTGCCTGCCTGACGTTGCGGGGATCCCAGGCTCCAACCCGGGTCCCTGACAGCTCTGCTCCTCTACACCTCCTGTCACTTTTACTGTCACTGTCCAACTCCAAACTCTAACTGAAACTGCGTGTTTTTCCCACCTCAGGACAGAAGTCTCCTCAGTGGGCGTGCCTTTCCGCCTGACTCCGCCCACCTGGTGTGCCCTACATGCCCTGAGTGAGGCATTAGGTCTCCCTTTCGGGTGACGGGTGTATCCTCACAAGGGATGGGTGTGTGTGTGGTGGTGTAGCTGTTGTTACCTGTGACCCCTGGGGTCCAGGGCATCACACTCCCACATTGGGTGAAGTGGCAGCTCCCTTTCTCTGCCCATAACCCTTCATTCTATTTACAAAGGTCCACAGTACAGTGGAACCTTGCTTAACGAGAACAATCCATTCTGGGACTGTGCTTGTTAACCAAGTTACTCGTTAGGCAAAGCAAGATTTCCCATAGGAAATCATTGCAATGCAAACGATTCGTTCCACAACATGTTAAATTTCCCATCCTGGTCCCCTATTCTGTCATTCCACACATGCACAAACACACACAAACTCACACAAACACACACATGCACACACATGCACGCACGCACATATTATATGCTCACCTTACCTTCCATTCCATCGCCGGTCTCCTTGGACTTGCTGTTCTCTGGTATGGGTCCGGGCTGTGTATCGTGTTACCATAACGACGAGGGAGGTACTTCCTGGCCAGAGCGCTGATGTCAAAGGCAGAGCCGCTTGCCTCTGATTGGCCAGCGCGCTGCCTTTCAGTAGCAGTGATAGGAAGTTCCTGCCTCGTTGCTATGGATGCAGATACACAGCCTAGAGTGGAGCGCAGCAGCGAACTACAGCACCCAGGAGGCCGGCGATGAAACGAAAGGTACACATATTATGTTATATTATATGCTCACCTTACCTTCCGTTCCATCGCAGGCCTCCTGGGTCTTGTAGTTCGCCGCAAGGACTTCGCGATGTACCCGGGAACTACAAGAACCATGATGATGATTTCTGTTTTGCCCTGGTTAAGTATTAGACATTGAGCAGAAAAGAAGGATGAAATAACAGACAGACCTTGTGGGATTCTGTCTAGTAAGGAGGTGATATCCGGTCCAAAGAGGTAGATCCTGCGTGTCATCAGCGTAGAGGTGAAACTGAAAGTTGTGAGACTCTATGAGCCGTCCCAGGCCAAAGGTGTAGATGGAGAACAGCAGGGGTCCAAGAACTGACTCTTGAAGCAATCCAGGATAGTGCCAAGTGTTGGTATATACAACAGTTGAAGGACTTGTTTATATGTGTGAAGGAGGACTGCTGATCTAACAGTAGATAGTGATGTTGTTTCCCTACTCACTGTATTGTAGAAAGTCTCTTGTGTTCTTGTTTAGTTTCGCTTTCTTTTTTCCTGATGCAATACTGTATATAATTCTACCTTATGCTGAGAAGTAAAGAACCTGTTATCCCATGTAATCTGCTCTGTGAACTTTCTTCTACAACTGGGAAGCTAGAAGCTGTGCGGTACATCAGGTTATGGGCCCAGAAACCCCAAGATCCCAGGATATCAGACACCAAAGATTCCAGACACCCAGGACACCAGAAAACTCAGCAGGACCCCGGTGAATGCAGAGGAATTCTTCAGAACAATTCTCTCCAAACAAGTAAGACAAGTTAAACATAATGAGTAGCAGAGAGCTAAAACTCACAGTAGCTAAGCTGAATAATGAGAACTATCAGTTATGGAAGTTCAAAGTGGAGGTATTATTGTCTAAAGATGACTTATGGGAAGTAATCACTACAGATATCCCATATCTGATTATTATCATTGGGTCTAACAAAAATAGACAAGCAAGAGCTATTAGTGGAAGATGCTCAATTAATCCACATAAGAAATGAGGATACAGCACAGGGAATCTGGGAAGAATTAAGAAAGCTACATGAAAGACCCAGCTTAAATCACAAGTTATTTCTGCTAAGAAAGATTTACAGTATGAGACTGAGTGCAGACAATGACATACAGGAGCATATATTCTCAAGGTTGGAAGTGATATCACAACGGAGATCAATTAGTGAACATAATAAGGATAGCCATATAGCAGCAATATTATTGTGCAGTTTACCGGGTTCATACACTGCTTTAATAAACACACTAGAGACAATACCTGAAACAGACATTATATTAGAGTTTGTGAAGACCAGACTCATAGATGAATATCAAAGAAGGAAAGAGCAAACAAATGATTCTACTGAAAAAGATGGTGGAAATGCTCTTAAAGCTACAGAATCAAAAAGACCCTAGAATAAAGAGACAAGAGAATGTTTCAGATGTAAGAAAAAGGGACATTTAAAGAAAGACTGTACTATATGGAAAGCAGAACAACAGAAATTACACCATAAAGAGAATACACAGAAAGTGAAAAACACAATTTCTGAATACATGTGTAAATAATTGGCATGGCACATTTAAAGTAACTGATAAGAAATCATCACAAGGTTGGTTTATTGACTCAGGAGAAACAAGTCATATGACAAGTAATAAGTTTCTTTACTGAACCTGATTTAAATAAGAAAGAAGCCATTTATCTTGCAGATGGGAGCAAAATAACTGCGGAAGGTATTGGACAAGCAATGCTAAACTGTTCTAATAAGTATGGGCATGATTCAAAAATACTTGTACAGGATGTGTTATATGTTCCAGGATTAGAAGGAAGATTGTTATCTGTAAAATGTCTAAGGGGTGCTTCACACACAGCGAGCTCGCTGCCGAGATCGCTGCTGAGTCACGCTTTTTGTGACGCAGCAGTGACCTCATTAGCGATCTCGCTGTGTGTGACAATGAGCAGCGATCTGGCCCCTGCTGCGAGATCGCTGCTCGTTACACACAGCCCTGGTTCGTTTTCTTCAAAGCCGCTCTCCCTCTGTGACACACAGATCGCTGTGTGTGACAGCGAGAGAGCGACAAATGAAGCGAGCAGGAGCAGGAGCCGGCGTCTGACAGCTGAGGTAAGCTGTATCCAAGATAAACATCGGGTAACCAAGGTGGTTACCCGATATTTACCTTAGTTACAAGCCTCTGCAGCTCTCACGCTGCCTGTGCTGCCGGCTCCGGCTCTCTGCACATGTAGCTGCTGTACACATCGGGTTAATTAACCCGATGTGTACAGCAGCTAGGAGAGCAAGGAGCCAGCGCTAAGCAGTGTGCGCGGCTCCCTGCTCTCTGAACATGTAGCTGCATTACACATCGGGTTAATTAACCCGATGTGTACTGTAGCTATGGTAGGAGAGCAAGGAGCCAGCGCTCAGTGTGCGCGGCTCCCTGCTCCCTGCACACACAGCTGTGCGCTGGTAACTAATGTAAACATCGGGTAACCATACCCGATGTTTACCTTAGTTACCAGTCTCCGCAGCTTCCAGACGGCAGCTCCGTGCAAGCGCAGCGTCGCTTGCACGTCGCTGCTGGCTGGGGGCTGTTCACTGGTCGCTGGTGAGATCTGCCTGTTTGACAGCTCACCAGCGACCATGTAGCGATGCAGCAGCGATCCTGACCAGGTCAGATCGCTGGTCGGATCGCTGCTGCATCGCTAAGTGTGAAGGTACCCTAACAGCTAAAGGACTTACTGTAAAATTCAATTATGATGAATGTACAATCCTAGCGGTAAATAAGATAACCAATGTCAATGCAGATGAACAATTATATCATCTAGACACATTAAAAGGAACAGATGAAGTTGTGTACATATGATCACAAGAATTGTATTCACATGTGGCATAGACGTCTAGGACACAGATATCCTGAAAGTATAATGGAGCTACAAAAGAAAGAATTGACAAAGTATTTATTGATATCTGATTGCTCAATTACGGTAAGATGTGAATGTTGTATAAAATCTAAAGCTACAAGAATATCTATACCTAAAGAAAGTGAGACGAAAAGCACAAGACCACTTAATCAGAGGCGTAGCAAAGGGGGGGTGGAGGGGGCGGTCGGCCCCAGGCGGCACGTGTCAGGGGGGCAAAAAAATAGAAAAACATAGAAGAAATAATAATTGTTGATTAACCTCTTAACGACCCATGACATACTGGATACGTCATGGTGACCTGGTACTTAACGACCCATGATGTACCCAGTACGTCATGGCAAAATCGCGGCTCCGGAGCCTCGGTGGCTGCTATTGGTGTGCAAAAAACTTAGATTCGAGGTGGAGGGGACCTCTGCCTGACCTCAGGAGTGGTGGTGTCTCCCCTCAGACCTACGAAGGCTGTGATTGGTTGACAAACGCCGCTCAGCCAATCACAGCCACTGTGATATTTTAGCCATTGAAAATGGCTGAAACATTGAAATCTAGCAATGATCAGTGCAGCTATAGCACTGATCACTGGCTGGAGCTGGGTGAACTATGCTTCACCCGCCCCCAGCTCTGATTGGAGAGATCGGCCTTGTGACCTATCTCTCCAGTCACCTTGGATCTGGGGCCGGTGACCTGTAGGTGACCACTGCCCTCAGCTTCACTTCATCCGTGAAAGCTGAGGAGAGTGATCCCTGCAAGTGCCATTTGGTAAGTGCCCTCGATCCACCGCTGCCCCCGATCAGACCCCGATCCACCGCTGCCCCCGCCACTGCCCCCTTTCAGCCGCGTCGTCGCAGCAGTAGTCACCGCCCCTGATCCACTGCCGCTACTGCCTCCGATCTGCCACCACCCTCCTCCATTTGCTGCCCCCCTTCATCCGCCACCGCTCTCCCCATCAGCCGCTGCCCCCCTTCACATGCCACCGCTCTCCCCATGAGCCGCTACCCCCCTCCATCCGTCACCCAATACCCAAGATACCCAAGTTATATATATTCTGGATTTTCGATGTCCAACGGAGGGGGGCGGCAAATTTGTCGACCACTGCGGGCAGGAAAAGCAGTTGCTACGCCACTGCACTTGATTTGGTGCATACTAACGTATGTGGACCCATAAAAGTGACTACATCAGGAGGCAATAGATATATAATAACTTTTATAGATGACTACTCAAGATACACAGTCACATACTTGATCAAGAACGAAAGTGAAGGTTTCAATAAATTAGTAGACTACGTGACAAAGTCGAATAACAAGTTTCAGAGGAAGCCAATTGTCATTAGAATTGATAATGGAGGTGAATTCACAGGACACGAAATAGAAAACTACCTAAGACAAAATGGCATAGAGCAGGGGTCTCAAACACGCGGGCCGCATGCGGCCCTTCAGACGGTTTCTTCTCTACCGTGGACCCGGTAAAGATGGCGACCGGTGCAGGGGCCGCAGCCGCCAGCTATCTATTTCAGCTTTGCCTTTGCCGCGCACAGTGAAGTTCTCGCTGCAGAACGCAATAACAGCCACCTGCCAATCCGAGGCAAGCATCTGCTGCATATGACCTCAGATGCTTGCCTGTGATTGGCCAGTGGCTGTTGCGCAGTGGGAACTGCTCTGCATGCGCCGGCAGAAAGTTCAGCAGTGACAGCAGCTGTGATCATTACCGGGTCCCACGTGCCTGCGTGCCGCTGACGGCAGGTGAGAAGAATGTTTTTGTGTGTGGGGGTGTTAGCTGAGGCTACACCGGGTGGGAGGGGGTGTTAGCTGAGGCTGCACCGGGTGGGAGGGGGTGTTAGCTGAGGCTGCACCGGGTGGGAGGGGGTGTTAGCTGAGGCTGCACCGGGTGGGAGGGGGTGTTAGCTGAGGCTTCACAAAAAAGTAACATTTGTTATAATGGACAAATGAAAAATGTTCAAAAACAATGATCCAAGGGTGTATAGAAAGAAAAAATGGTACCACTACCAATGTCACTTTGTCCTGAAAAGAATGCGGCCCCTCAAATTATTTTTTTTCCCTGTGTGCGGCCCATACACCCAGCTGAGTTTGAGACCCCTGGCATAGAGCATCAAAAGACTGTTCCATACACACCTAAATAAAACGGGGTAGCAGAAAGGAAAAACAGAACTCTGACTGAAATGATAAGATGTATGCTAACAGATTCCAAACTACCAGAGAAATATTGGGGTGAAGCAACAATGACAGCTACTTACCTACAAAACCGACTTTTTTCTAGAAAACTGAAAAAAAACCAACATATGAACTGTGGCAGGGTAAGAAACCAAGTGTGAATCATTTAAGAGTTTTTGGATATAAAGTTTTTGTATTTATTTCAACAGAAAAACATTCCAAACTTCAAAACAGATCCATAGAAGGAATATTTGTTGGATATAGTGAAAATTGCAAAGGATATTGAATCCTAGATCCCAAAACAGACAGAGTTACGGTGAGTAACAGTGTGACATTCATTTAGGATCTAAATGAAGACACTATGATTTCACTGGAAACAAAAAAAAATGACAAAAACAGCAGTGATATAACTGAAAGAATATCTGATGAAAAAGAAGTTGAAATTGATAAAAAACAGAATTCTGAAAGTGAAGAGCTACAACTACAGACACAGAACCAAGACGTTCAATAAGAGAAAACAAAGGAAAACCACCAATACGTCTTTCATACAAGGCAAGTGCAAGCAAAATCTATGAGCCTACTTCTTGGGAAGACATATCTCGACTTCCTGAAGAAGAAGCTAGTAAATGGATAAAGGCAACAGAAATAAAATCCTTGCATGACTCAAAGACAGGGACACTGACAGAATTACCAGAAGGAAGAAAAGCTATAGGATGTAAATGGGTTTTTAAAGTAAAATACCAAACAGATGGCAAAGCTGAACAATACCGAGCAAGACTCGTAGCTAAAGGTTATTCTCAAAAATATGGAGACTATGATGAAACATTTGCTCCAGTTGTCAAACATACTACAATAAGAACTTTGTTTGCAGTTGCAGCAATGAAACAAATGGAGTTGAAGCATCTGGACGTAAAGACAGCATTTTTGAATGGAGATTTAACAGAAGATATTTACATGGAACAACCTCCAGGATTCAAAGATAAAAGTAAGCAGAACATGGTTTGTAAACTACAGAAAAGTATATACGGTTTAAAACAAGCTACTAAAGCGTGGAATGATAAAATCACAGAAGCGCTCACAAATTAAAAACTTCAAAGAAGCAAAGCTGATCCTTGCCTATACACAAAAAGGCTGATAGACAGATGGATCTATGTACTCATATATGTTGATGATATTCTAGTTTGTTTTGAAAACGAAAGGGATAAAGAGGACATACTAAGAATTCTGAATCAAAATTTCAAGATCAAAGACTTTGGGAAATGTGAAAAACTACCTATGAATACAGATAGAAAGAGAAGAAGATGGAAGTTTCCTACTTATCAAAATCACATGATTCAAGACATAATCGAAACATTGGGATTGAAGGATGCAAAAACAGTAAAGTCTGCAATGGAAACCATTTATCTGAGGCCCGTTTCACACGTCAGTGAAAAACACTGACGTTTTTCACTGGCGTGTAAAACACGCATATGTCTCTCCGTGTGCCGTGATTGCACACGGAGAGAATGGGAATTGGGAATTACGGCACACGTGGGTTGTCTAAGTGCAATCCGGGCTCCGTTCTCCGTGGCCCGTGATTGCACTTAGAGATTAACTCACCTGTGCGCGCTCCCGCTCTCCATGGTGCTGATCGCTCCCGCGGTGCAGCATCCGGCCGGCGCTGATCCCCGCAGCAGCTGCTTCCGGGTCGGCTGTGTCGTGCATCATGAATATGCGCGACAGTAATGAGCCGGCTCTGAAGCAGCAAGCTGCACGGGCTGCAGAGAGCGCCGCTGAAGCCGGGTGAGTAAAAATGTTTTTTGTTTTAAAAGCACGTTTTTTTCTGGCACGTGTTTCACAGACCACACCACTGCGTGGTCCGTGGGACATCAGTGATGCCAGAAAAAAATGGACATGTCTCCGTGCGGCAATCACGCACACGCGGGTACGCCGCACGGAGGCACGTGCAGTGAAAAATCACTGACGTGTGAGCAGACCCCTTCATTATAATGGGTCTGCGTATGTCAGTGATTCTGGTACGTTTAAAAAAAAGCACAAACGTACCAGAATCACTGACGTGTGAAATAGGCCTTAAAGAGATGAATAGCGAGCAAAATGTGTTACCAAATAATGAAAAGTACAGAACATCAATGGGAAAATTACTGTATCTAGCAACTGTTACAAGGCCAGATATCGCAGCAGCAGTAGGAATTCTGAGTAGAAAAGTGTCGAAGCCAAATAAAAAGGATTGGAACGCCATGAAGAGAGTAATATGTTATTTGAAAGGAACTAGCAACGTTAAACTGAAACTACCTACAAGTGATAAATGCACTTTAACTGGATACGTTGATGCAGATTGGGCTGGAGATCCAACTGACAGGAAATCTACCAGTGGCTATCTTTTCTTTCTTTCAGGTGGACCAATTAGTTGGACTAGTAAAAAACAATCTGTAGTAACGCTGTCGTCAACAGAAGCAGAATATGTTGCAGCAGCACATGTGAGTCAAGAAGTTCTATGGTTATGACAATTGCTAACAGACCTAGGACAACCACAGTTGGAACCAACAAAAATAAATGAGGACAATCAAAGATGTCTTGTTCTTGCTCAGATGGAAAGAGTTAACCCAAGAACCAAGCACATTGATGTGAAGTATCATTTCTTGAAGGATCACCAGGAACAAAGAATCATGAAATTAGAATATTGTCCAACTGAAGATAAGACAGTAGATATTTTCACAAAGGCATTGAATGCTGAAAGACATCAGAGACTAATGAAGAAATTAGGCTTAACTGAATAAGTCCTTACTGTTGAGAAAGGGTGTTGGTATATACAACAGTTGAAGGACTTCTTTATATGTGTGAAGGAGGACTATTCTGATCTAAAAGTAGAAGGCGATGTTGTTTCCTTACTTACTGTATTGTAGAAAGTCTCGTGTTCTTGTTTAGTTTCGCTTTCTCTTTTCCTGATGCAATGCTGTATATAATTCTACCTTATGCTGAGAAGTAAAGAACTTGTTATCCCATGTTATCTGCTCTGTGAACTTTCTTCTACAACTGGGAAGCTAGAAGTTCTGCAACACCAAGTCTCTGATACCAAGAGAGGAGAGAATCTGTAGTAAAAGGGAATAGTCCACAGTGTCAAAGGCAGAGGACAAGTCCAGGAGGAGGAAGACAGAGTAGTGTTGCATGGTTTTGGTGGTTAGCATGTCATTGGTGACTTTAGTTAGGGCAATTTCATTGGAGTGATGCGGTCAGAAGTCAGATTGTAACTGGTCAAAGAGGGAGCAGGAGGAGAGGTATGAGGACAATTCAAGATGGACATGCTGTTCTAATACTTTTGAGGCATTAGGAATAAGAGATAAGGGGCAATAGCTAGTTTAACACGCTGGGGGTATTCTAGGGGGGCACCGCAGTGACAGATGGAAAACCAATCCATATAAAGTAAATGCGAGGCTTTTATTTGCAGCCAAAGAATTGCATGCAATACAAAACAGTTGCCCGTCTGGGCACTTACTACCATAAGTCATCCCTGACTCACACTACCAGGGCTTCAATCTCCAGTCACTGACCTTTAGTCCATGTCCAGCTCACAACACAGCATATTACTCCTCAGGCTGTCTCCCTCTGACTGAGAGATTTCTTCAGCCTTTTATGTGGCTGTGATTAGCTCAAGAGCTAGACTGCTGCACCAATATGTCAGCCAGATTAACTTTCTGGGTGAGATATATACTTCGTCCAGTATTATTCCTGTCTGCCGGTTACATATCCCCCCTCTTCTCCAGACCGGAGGTCTGGGCACTTTGGGCCAACATATAGTGAACTCTTGAACATGAGTCCACAGTCTGCCATGATCTCTGAGGGAACACAGAGACCTTCATTCTGTTCCTGTGGAGGAACTGTTTATTTTGCACCTTGTTTTGAGCCTTTAGCGCCCTCTGCAGGTGCTCTACCAATTGAGCTAATTCACCTATCTTAGGTATTACTGGAGAAGTGGGGAGAATTTTATCTTCTCCAGGAAAGATCTGCAATGGAAACTTACCTTTTGCCTCTTTCACCGGGGCTTCCGGTGTCCCCCATAGCTTCCGAAACAAGGGAAAATGTCACCCCAATATTACCTTATGCATAAGGGCTTATATGTGGGGCCCCTGAGAGTTTAATCGCTGGTGTTTCTCACATTCACAAACCACAGTTAGGTGCTTTCCCACGGGGATTGGTCTGGGGTAGACAGGGGGATGGCCATCACGAGACATGGGACTTTCCCAGTCACAAGGACAAATACCGGGTAGTGGCGTGCACCACTTGGGGAAAAAGAGAGGAGCATCTTCACACTTGATCAATTACCCCGGGCACAGCTTGGGGTGAAAAGCACAGTCAGGACCTCAGTCCAGACACCACCTTACACTTCTGAGAGCACTACAAGACCCGTGGCTTGGAGCAGACAGCTCAGCCCAGGCTCTCTACTGCTACTGGGGATTCCAGGGGCTGCGGAGAGTGCAAGAAACACCCACAGCCCGCTCCATATTCCATCCTCGGGATTGGAGGGACCCCGACCAGAAAGGACACACAGTGGGGACACCGGTGGTGACCTTCGAATTATCTGGGATTGGCTGAGGCCCATTACGGCAGAAACCGGCACTCCGTGGGTGGCTAACAGACAGTGAGTAAAGACCTTGAACCGCAACCACTGTGTCATTCTGTCCTTGCTAGCACCCTGGGCTTCAGCGCCAATGGCCACTACCACCACCATCGTCCTCCCCTGGGGCCTGGCTCTACCTGTGGGGAGTCGAACCATCCGAGCTGCGACACCATCCGCCCCAAAAGACTGCACCCGCAGCGGCAGCTAATCCCTGGTTGCACACCACAGGTGGCGTCACTAGACAACTACTCCCAACATCCTCAACCCCTTCATCCTCAACTACTCCCAACATCCTCAACCCCTTCATCCTCATTATCTCCATCATCAATCCCATCATCCATCCCTTCATGGAAACCTCGGGGTCATGAAACCGGGAAGGGCCACCCGTGACATCCCCTGACCCTCACCAGTCCGGTGACGAGTATTCCCAAGGCCCCGTGGGGTGCTTCATATGCCACCCCTACTTCACAATCCACTATCCCATGTAGTTTGTATTTTCACAGGGGCCACAGGATACACCCTGGTGTCACCATGGATACCTATCACACTTCTGCCCCTGTTAGGTAAGTGACCCTTAGGTATGAGGCTTTCATGTACTAGTGTCACAAGCCTACATGAGTCTAGTAGGACCATGACTGGCCGTCCATTAAGCCTCATTTACACATTTGTGGCTCTGACGCGCCCATGGGGCCTTGGAGGTTACTCGTTGCCGGGCCAGTGTCGAGGGGGATGGGATGTCACAGTGGCCTGGCCCGGTTCTGTGACCCCGGGGGTGTCAATAATAGGGGGGAGGGAAAGGGTAGTGGAGAGATGATGGTTATTCGTGATGCCACCTGTGGTATGCGGCAATCATGGGAGCTGCCGCTGCGAGATGTCTTCGCTGGGGCGGATGGTAATGCAGCTCGGATGGTACAGCTCTCCACAGGCAGAGCTGAGGCCCCAGGGAGGATGTTGGGAGTAGTAGTCCACTCTAATAAAGGAGCATGGGGCGTGGGAAGGATTAGACGACACAGCAGTTGCAGTTTAAGTTATTTACTCACTGGGATGTCACCGCCTTTGGACTGCCAGACTCCGCTGTAATGGGCTTCAGCCAATCCTGGATAGTTCGGAGGTCAAAACTGGTGTTTCTTTCAGGGAGTCCTTCCTCCCTGCAAGCGCAGTGTTGTGTGAGTCCCTGCGGCTTGAAGCTACGCTGGGACCCGAGTCCTGGGAATGGTTCTTTTTCCATCCCATATAGCAGGCAGCGCGAGTCCATTGCTGGTGCCGCCCGATGGTTACGACTCCTGGCTCTATATGCTGCTTTTCTCCGGGATCTGTGTGTGGGCCAGAAGACTTGAAATCCTCTGCCTGGCGGATTCTGCTGGTGGGACTTGAAGTGCCCACCAGCCTAGGGCTTCGCACCCTGTTCTGTGCGCCCGGTCCCGAGGGAGCTATGGCGCAGCTCTTCCCTCAGCGACCGTGTCCTCCTACGTCTCGCTTGTTTCCTGGTTACTGACTAACTGTCTGAGTGTGTGTGTGTCACCTTGCTCCCCTGATCAGTTGCTCCACCCTCCGGGTTGCTGAACTAGTGGGTGGGAGGCCCCAGATGTTGTGGTGACCATCCTAAATGACCCTACCCAAACCTAGTCCCGGTGAGAGGATAAGTAACTTTTGTGTGTTGGTGGATTGTGGTGGTGTACCGGGAATGACCACCTCCTTATCCGAGATGAATACTGCACCTCTGGTGAGGTGCAGTACCCTGTGGCGACTGAAGCCGCAAGGGGCACCACAGCTCAGTCTCCAGTCCGGGTGTGGCCACACAGGTCGTAGTTGCAAACGGCGATTGGCGCCAGCCGACGTGACATTCCATAACCTCTGGGCCTAAATGACACTGGGCCATGACATGACCAAACTCCTGGCACCTTCAACACTGGACAAATTAGAGTATTTTTAAACATAAACATAGAGTCCCTACTAGAGCTGGGATTCTCCCTGTCGGCATCATCACCCGTCCCCTGCTTAGTGGGACTTCTCCTAGTGAGAATAGGTCGACTGACACCTGCAGTGTTCGAGTTGGGGAAAGTGTCCTGGAGATTTTCCTCTGTGGCAAAAAAAACCTTTCCTCCAGCTCCAGTAGATGATCCAGAATCCGGGGGTCACCATGGCCAACCCAGAGCTGCAAGTTACTAGGAAGGGCCCGGGAAAAAAGGTCGACCACCACCCTCTCTATGATCTGCGCAGGCGTACAGACATCAGGTTCCAACTATCTTTAAACTAGAGATGAGCCACCCCCCTAGTGTTTGAGTTTGGTTCGGTTCGTCGAACGGCGGGTGTGTTTGGCGAATGTTTGACGAACATTCGACGCACACCTTCGAACTCCATTGAAAACAATGGCAGGCACAAACTCATAGAAAACACCTTCTAAGGTGTCCAAAAGGTGACAAACAACTCACAAGACACCACAAACACATGGAAAAGTGACAAGTACATATACTCATGTGAAAAGAAAAGAGCTGGACGAGTAAAAGGAGGAGACACAGATATAGGCATGTCATGCCCTTCTAAAATCATGTAAAACACAGCAAGTGGACTCCAACCAGAGTCTCCATGTTTTCCAAACATTTGGCCACAGACACCACTTAAAGGGGGCTTTACACGCTGCGATATCGCTAACGATTTATCGTCGGGGTCACGGTGTTTGTAACGCAAATCCGGCGTCGTTAGCGACATCGCAGCGTCTGACACGTACGAGCGACCTTCAACGATCGCAAAAGTGGTCAAAATCGTTGAGTTTTGAGAGGTCGTCCAAACACCAAATATCGTTGTCTGGTGAGTAATGAGGTTGTTTGTTGTTCCTGCGGCAGCACACATCACTATGTGTGGCACTGCAGGAACGAGGAAACTCACCGTACCTCCGTCCCGCCGGCAATGAGGAAGGAAGGAGGTGGGCGGGATTTTTGGCCTGCTCATCTCCGCTCCTCCTCTGCTATTGGGCGGCCACTTAGTGACGTCGCTATGACGCCGAACGAACCACCCCCTTAGAAAGAAGGCGGTTTGCCGGTCACAGCGACGTCGCTAGGCAGGTAAGTGAGTGTAACGGGTGTAAGCGAGGTTTTGCGACACGGGCAGCGATTTGCCGCTGACGCACAACCGACGGGGGTGGGTACACTCGCTAGCGATATCGATACCGATATCGCAGCGTGTAAAGTACCCTTAAGTGTCATCAATTGTCCCATAGTTGCAAACTTGACATGTTGATTTGCATCAAGCACAATCAAAATCCACAAGCCTTTCTTCTCCCCAGGATGACACAGGGGTAGAAAAGTCCTTGCGGATCCATGACTTGTTCATCTTGATGAACGTTATCTGTCAGCACGAACCCAGCAGCACTGAAGACACGTCAGAGAGAACGCTGGCTGCGGGACATGACAAGATCTCCAAGGCGTAAGTGGAGAGCTCAGGCCATTTTTCCAGATTGGAAGTCCAAAATGAGCAAGGCTCCATTTGTAAAGTCATGGCATCGATGTTCATTTGGAGATACTCCTGTATCATCCTCTCCAGACGTTGACTATGTGTCAGACTTCTTGTGTCTTGTGGCCTGGCAAAGGATGGTCTAAAAAATTCATGAAACGATTCCATAAAATTGCTGTTACCACCAGATACGATGTTGCTGGTACGGTTTGAGTGATGATGACTCGACAGTCCCATGGTTGGCAAGTTAGAACTGTGAGACTCACTCTGTACACTACTGGGGTTTAGTGGAAAAGCTGAGCTAAGATTGCGTAACAGCTTCTGCTAATACTCCTGCATGCATGCATCCCTTTCTATAGCAGGAATTATTTCGCCAAATTTTGACTTGTACCGGGGATCTAAGAGTGTGGCAACCCAGTGGTCAGCATTACTTCTAATTCTGACAATCCGAGGGTCATGTTGTAGGTAGTGCAGCAAGAAGGTGCTCATGTGTCTTGTGCATCCAGGAGGACCAAGTCCTTGCTGTGTTGGTGGCGGCGAGGTGAGAATCATGCCTCCTTCCTCTGCCCTCTCCCCTCAACCTCGAACAACAGAAATGTGATCAAGATCTCCCTCATCTGCTGAGTCTTCCAAGCCCATCGCCAGTTCGTCCTCCATTTCTTCCTGGGCTCTTGCACCTTCCTCAACAGTTTGGCTGCTACCATGCGCCCTTGTTAATCCCTCTCCCCCACCGTCCCATGCCTGCCGCATTGGTGCTGCTGACCATCTGGACATTGGAGATCTTGGTATCCCTTCCGCATATGAATCCTCATGTACTTCCTCCCCTTCCTCTTGTCCCACCACCTGACTCCGAATACTGTTTAGAGTGTGCTCCAGCATGTAAATGACTGGAATTGTCATGCTGATAATGGCATTGTCAGCGCTAAACATCTTCGTCGCCATGTTGAAACTGTGCAGAAGGGTGCATAGGTCCTTGATCTGAGACCACTCCAGCAGCATGATCTGCCCCACCTCTGCATCTCGGCCTAGACTATACGTCATAACGTATTGCACCAGGGCTCAGTGGTGCTGCCAGTCGCTTCGACATGTGGAGAGTTGAATTCCAGCGTGTCGACAAATCGCATTTCAAGTGGTGAACCGGCAGGCCGAAAGACTTCTGGAGCGATGCAAGTCGTTCAGCTGCAGCGTGTGAACGCCGGAAGTGAGCACATAGTGACCGTGCCCTGTGCAGAAGCCCATCTAGGTCGAGATAGTGGGTTAAAAATTGCTGGACAACAAGGTTCAACACGTGAGCCATACAAGGCACATGTGTTACCTTGCCCCAGCGAAGGGCCGCACCCAGGTTTGCAGCATTGTCGCACACGGCCTTCCCTGGCTTCAGGTTGAGTGGAGAAAACCATTGACGAAACTCGGTCTCCAAAGCTGACCACAACTTAGCAGCTGTGTGACTCACATTTCCCAGGCATTTCAACTTAAAGACCGCCTGATGCTGTTGAGCTCTGCTGCCAGCATAGTAAGGAGGTGTGCGGGATTCCTTGTGCGCAGTTACAACGCGGGTGGCCTGACCAGACAGGCTTTGGGCGGAGGTGGAGGACCCAGACGAGGTGGAAGAGGCAGAAGCAGTTGAGGAACTTCTACATACAGAGGATTGACGCACAACTCAGGGGGACGGTAAGACTTGTACAGCAGACACTTCTCCATCTCTCACCATAGTTACCCAGTGCCCAGTCAGCGACATGTAATGCTCCTGTCCATGCTTACTGATCCAAGTATCTGTGGTGAAATGCACCCTGTCACCCACAGTGTTTCTCAAGGAAGCACAGCGCTGGCACAGACCTGCCTAGCAAAAATGGCTATGAACTGCTGTATGTAGCCCTGAAAAGGGCTGAAATTACAAGTAGTCCCTAATCCCTAAACCGATGTGTAGATTGCACTGTATAAGTGTATAGCGCACACAGCAGCAGCAGCAGCGGGAGTGGTGAGTGTCACACACCCGCAGCAGAGAGATAATGGCGGCGATGGGGAAAATGGCCGGGTCTTATAGGGCAAAGACATGTGACATGCACAGCCAATGACACATGCCCTTGCTTGTTTGGCAAAAATCCACTTTGCTGTGTGTGTGTCTGTGATTGACTGACAGCCTGGCCCGCCCCACTGTATGCGCGGTTAGGGGAAAAAAAAAAAGCCATTCTTTCAGCACTCAGCAGCACTGATCTAAACCCCGTCCCCCCTGCACATTATACGCTGAATTTTGATAATATCATTAGTAACAGTGACTGACAGTATTATAGTGAAAAGCCAGCTAGTAACTAGCCACGCTTTTGGTGATCGAACAGTTATCGAACGGTAACTCGACCGGCCGAACTTGAAGCAAATCGTTCAAGTTCGTTGAACGCCTCGAACACCGCCCAAAATCACTCGAATTTGAAATTGGCGAACGGTTCGAATCGAACATTGCTCATCTCTACTTTTAACCATATAGCACAGGTCAAACATTTGTGACCACGGGGACCGATCTGATGGGTTTTCCCAGGCACGGACCCTTCTGGCCCACACAGCAGCCGTAACCCCGAGGCGAACAAGAATCTCAGCTTTTAGCTTAGCATAGTCCCGCACATCTTGCTCACTAAGGTCATGGTAAGCTTTGACACTCTCCTACCAGGTATGGCACAAGCACATCAACCCATACATCCATGAAGAGCTGCTCCCTTTGGACTGCCCGAGTCATTTTTTTGCAGGGAGCATTGTACCACCTCCCTGGCACCCTACGATATGGGACCCCAAACTGGCCTTGTCTCTGACCGTTCTCCAAGCATCTCTTTTAACAGGACCATCACTCCATCATTAGGCGGGCGGTTTGCTCCTGAGCCTGGCGTTGCTGCTCCAAGGCACGTTCCTGGGTCTGGACCAAAGCCTTTACAACCTCTTCCATGGTTTGGACTTGTGATTGTGTAGGATTCAATGACTTCACCCATGACATGGACAGTACACATGCTGACAACCGCTCTCACGCCTCTATGAGTTTTCGTGGACCCACCGATCCACAGGTGGAGCTTTTGATAGTGACCCCCCCAAAATTTTGTGTACCCGATACACCGCACACCTCACAGTCCTGTTAGGTTTATACTCATCACGCCGTTGCGCTTAGCAATCAGAGTGCCCGCATCCTCCACCAAGTTGTAAAACGCTGGTGGTTTTATAGGGCGGCATGGCAGATGGAAAACCAATTTATATAAAGTAAATGTGAGGCTTTTATTTGCAGCCAGAGACTTGCAAACAAACATGCAATACGAGGGGCTGCTAATAAGTCTTTGGCTTTGTGATTTTTTTTTTTTGTTTCTATGGTAACGAATTCAAACATAGCAACAAAAAGAGGAAAATATCCTCCAAAAATTAAGTATTACTTACAGCAAGATGGGCTGCAGTGTGTACATCGCCATGGCCAAAAACTAGTACTCTAGCAGGATACAGCTAAACCCCCACTAAAGTGGAAGCGGCACAGGTGCAGGGGGAGCGAATCACACACACACCTCATGGAATGGAGGAGGGCGATTGCTAGATGATAAAACTGCACACTAGTGGCTTGCATAGAGCGCTGTTCACATATGCAGATAACACAGACACAAACCCGCAGCCTATTAGGTGACGCCCATACTATTAGATCAGGCGGGCTGCCAAGCCATACCCACACTGTGTATCATGCACGGACAGACACTCTACAATGCAAGGCCCAACAGAAAGGGGCCTGGCTGTATCCTGTACAAACAAAAAAAAAGAGGTTTTTGTTGTTATTTATGGCCATAAAAACGTAAGCCTACAACCCAGCGTCACGGGACCTCATGCTTGTAGGTCCCTACACTAATATAAACATAGCAACAAAAAGAGGAAAATATCCTCCAAAAATTAAGTATTACTTACAGCATGATGGGCTGCAGTGTGTACATCGCCCTGGCCAAAAACTAGTAGTCTAGCAGGATACAGCTAAACCCCCACTACAGTGGAAGCGTCACAGGCGCCAGGCCCCTTTCTGTTGGGCCTTGCACTGTAGAGTGTCTGTCCGTGCATAATACACAGTGTGGGCATGGCTTGGCAGCCCGCCTGATCTAATAGTATGGGCGTTACCTAATAGTCTGCGGGTTTGTGTCTGTGTTGTCTGCATATGTGAACAGCGCTCTATGCAAGCCACTAGTGTGCAGTTTTATGATCATCTAGCAATCGCCCTCCTCCATTCCATGGAGGTGTGTGTGTGATTCGCTCCCCCTGCACCTGTGCCGCTTCCACTTTAGTGGGGGTTTAGCTGTATCCTGGTAGAGTACTAGTTTTTGGCCAGGGCGATGTACACACTGCAGCCCATCTTGCTATGGTAACGAATTCACTTGGAAGCCTTATGTGTCTAATATATGTTATTTGTTGCTTATGGCAACAGTGTTCTACGCACACGGGAAAACAAAATGGTGGCGTCTAATGCGATATTCACAGCAACTGAGAGCAGAGGAGTGATCAAATTCTTGTTTCTGCAAGGAAAGTCCGCAAAGGATATTCATGGTGATATGTCGCAAACATTGGGGATCAATGCACTTCATATTCCACAGTTAAGAACTGGTTTGCCAAGATTAAAACGGGCCACTTCAGCCTCAATGATGAGGAACGTCCTAGACGCCCGAGAGTGGTTATTGCTCCGCAGATCGTCGATGCTGTGCACAACCTCATACTGGAGAATCCAGGAATTTTAGCTAAAGCAATAGCAGACATCATGGGGATTTCCTGTGAACGTGTTTGTGTCATTACCCGTGAACATTTGGACATGAGGAAGTTATCTGCAAAGTGGGTCCCCAAATGTTTGACAACAGATCAGAGAAGCAGCGAGTGAAAACTTCCCGCTCCATTTGTCAGCGTTTCCAGACTGATAAGAACTTCCTGGATTGAACGGTCACTATGGATGAGACCTGGAATTATTTGTATGACTTTGAAGACAAGGAGCAGTCAAAAGAGTGGAGGCACAGTAGTTCTCCTCGTCCAAAGAAGTTCAGGGTGCAAAAATCAGCCACTAAGGTGATGGCGTCTGTGTGTTGGTATAAAGGAGGGCGTGCTGCTATTGGACTACCTTTAAAAGGGTTCCACCAACAATGTGTGCCGCCCCAGCAGCGGGATGAGTGTCCGTTCGTGGCTCGAGGGTCTCCAGCCTCGGGGGCTAAGGGGGCCACACTCTAAAGTAAAAGGGGGTATTTACAGGGGAGTTATAGTTTGTGACGCCACCCGCGGTGTGCGGTAACTGGGAGTACCCGGGGTGATGAAGTGGGGCAGCTAGGTGACGTTGCCCTCCACAGGTAGGGCTAGGCCGCGGGACTCTGGATGGTGATGCGGGGACACAGTGCGGGGGGGGGGGGTCACTCAGGTATTCAGCACAGAAGGAGACGCTGACAACCAGTTCAACCAAGTCTCTGTGTGCCGCTGTGTTAGGTCCAGGAGGTGGATCCACTGGACCGTGCACCCCACCGGAGGCCTGAGTACACGGCAGCCGGAGCACTAGTGTGGCAGGGACAGTGTCCCACAGGGGACAGGTAGAGCAGAGCCACTGGGGCTTCAGAGTTCCTGGAGACAGTACAGTGCAGGAATCCGGCACAGGTGCCGGGTAGGAATGTCAGGCAATAGTACTGAAAACAGGACACGGCGCAAGGGGACCTGAGCACCTAGCTTTCAAGACAAGGCTTACAAGACACGTTGATCAGGCCCCGCCCACATGGAAAGGCAAGTCTTATATACCCAGCACAGAATCATGTCATATCCTGCTTCAGCAGTGCTGGGCCTATAAGACCAGGTGAGTGGGCGCGGCCCGGTCCTATACACATGCAAGAGCCTAGGAGTCTGAGTCAGACACATGAGACTGTGGACAGTACACAGGAGAGCACGAGCGGGAGCGGTAGCCGTGACCGGTGGACACGTGGACCAGATCAGTGAGTAAGGAGCGGTGCCGTGCAGGTGTGACCGGATTAGTGGGTAAGGAGCGGTGCCGGGATGGTGCGACCGGATCAGTGGTTAAGGAGCGGTGCCGAGGCATCGGGAGCGTGACAGTACCCCCCTTTATGCCCTCCCCCCTCTGAACAAAGGACTCCCGGGGCACCCCGGACTGAGCCTCCGGACCGTAACCCAGCGCAAAGGCAAGAAAGGACTGCTGACCCCGTACCACCTTCTTGACCGCAACCCGCTTAACCGAAGAACCCTTGGCAGGGGCAACGGAAAGAGGAGAACAGGCAGAGGCAGAGCGGGAATCGTGGACGACTGGCTCGGATGTACAGGCGGTAGAAGAGAGGGAATCGAGAACGACCGACTCGGGTGTCTCGGACCGGGCACAGGACGGACAAGCAGAGACAAAGGAGGCGACATTCTGAGGAAGAGACGGCTACCAATGGGCCCGAGCAATAGCACTCAGGGTGTCCTCCTGACTGGCGTGTTCAGTCGTCTCTGATGAATGCCCCCACTGAAGGACCTCGGGTCTGTCAGACTCTACAATGAAGGACTTCCCAGGAGGAACCTGTGCCAGGGGGGGGACGTAGTCACCGGAACGACTTCATTGTGACCAACGCCAGACTGGTTTGTCTCATCTTCTGGATTCGGTGGTATCAAAGACTCTGATGCCAGGGACGGTGGAACGATGCTGGACAGCGTCGTCTCTTCTTCTTCTTCCTGCGGCTTGACAAACTCAGGTGCCAGGGGCTGAGAAACGGGCTGCAGACCGGTGTCGTGGCACAACGGAGCCCAGCGAGTGATTGCGCCAGAGCGCCAACTGATGTCAGGGTCATGGAGTTGTAATCATGGCAGACCCAGCAGGAGCGCAGGGGCCATTCTTGGGATGACATACAAAGCAATAGTCTCAGTGTGTAGAGCACCAACACGGAGTCTCACGGGTTCGGTTGTATACAAGACGGGTTCGTATAAGGGTTTTCCGTCCACGGAGGTGGACCAGAGGGGTTTTGCAAGTGGGATGACAGGTATCCGATAACGGTCCACTGTAGCTTGTAGGATGAAATTGCCCGCTGCCCCAGAGTCAATGTGAGCCTCTGCCATGAACCGGGTCTTCTCAGTTGTTACCTGGATAGTCTGTGTAACTGGGGCTGAGGGGATTCAGGTACCAAGTGTGGCGGTTCCCACCATCCCTTGGACTTGGGGTTTTCCTGGTCTCTCAGGGCAAGAGCGAAGAAGGTGTGTACCGCTTCCACAATTGAAACACAGGCCCTGGGCGAGCCGCTCTGCTCGGTGTTGCTCAGCTTGGCTCAGACTGTCAATTTGCATGGGTTCAGGAGTAGAATCGCAGGACGGCAGTGGCGGGGGAACGGTAGACCTCTGCGGAATGGAGATGTGACGGATTGGTCGCTTTTCCCGGGATACTTCCTTGGTTCATTCCTGAAAACGAAGATCAATCCGGGTGGCTAGGGATACCAGAGCGTCCAAAGTACGGGGGACGTCACGACTAATTCGTCCTTGATGCGGCCGGAGAGGCCCTCCCAAAAGGCTGCCGTCAACGCCTCGTTGTTCCAGCCTAGCTCAGAGGCAAGCGTACAGAACTGGATGGCGTACTGGCCAACCGTCAGGGTTCCTTGGCGTAGCCGGAGGAGCGAGGAGGTAACCGCGGTAGTGCGTCCTGGTTCATCAAAGGTGTCACGGAAGGCCTGCAGGAATTCCAGGATGTCGTTCGTCATTGGGTCCTCATTCTCCCACAAAGGATTTATCCAGGCCAATGCTTCGCCTTCCAGATGGGACATTAGAAAGGCCACCTTAGCTTGGTCCGAAACAAACAAATGGGGAAGCAACTTGAAGTGCAGGGAACACTGGTTCAAGAAGCCTCTGCAGGTCTTAAGGTCCCCCGCATAGCGAGGCGGAGCAGCGAGGCGGAGTTGCGAAGCCGAGGAGACAACAGGTTCGGACGTAGTCGCTGTTTGTTGCGTCGACGAGGACGAGGCGGCAGTCTGTAGCGTGTACAACCGGTGGTCCACAGACGTCAGGAACTTCAGTATGCGGGTTAGGGTCTCACGCAGTCGCACCAGTTCCTGGTGCAGGT
Organism: Anomaloglossus baeobatrachus; assembly: GCF_048569485.1. Taxonomy (NCBI): domain Eukaryota; kingdom Metazoa; phylum Chordata; class Amphibia; order Anura; family Aromobatidae; genus Anomaloglossus; species Anomaloglossus baeobatrachus. The sequence goes on from NC_134353.1 coordinate 958,948,272, forward strand.
CAGCCAGTTCAGACGTTTGTGCTCCGGCGGAATCCATGGCCTGATCAAACTGTTATGTCCAGGAGGTGGATCCACTGGACCATGCACCCCACCGGAGGCCTGAGTGCACGGCAGCCGGAGCACTAGCGTGGCAGGAACAGTGTCCCTCAGGGGACAGGTAGAACAGAGCCACTGGGGCTTTAGAGTTCCTGGAGACAGTACAGTGCAGGAATCCGGCACAGGTGCCGGGTAGGAATGTCAGGCAATAGTACTGAAAACAGGACACGGCACAAGGGGACCTGAGCACCTAGCTTTCAAGACAAGGCTTACAAGACACGTTGATCAGGCCCCGCCCACATGGAAAGGCAAGTCTTATATACCCAGCACAGCATCATGTCATATCCTGCTTCAACAGTGCTGGGCCTATAAGACCAGGTGAGTGGGCGCGGCCCGGTCCTATACACATGCAAGAGCCTAGGAGTCTGAGTCAGACACATGAGACTGTGGACAGTACACAGGAGAGCACGAGCGGGAGCGGCAGCCGTGACCGGTGGACACGTGGACCGGATCAGTGGGTAAGGAGCGGGGCTGTGCAGGTGTGACCGGATCAGTGGGTAAGGAATGGTGCGACCGGATCAGTGGGTAAGGAGAGTTGCCGAGGCATCGGGAGCGTGACACGCTGCCTCTCAAAGGGAGGCTCGTTCGGGTCCCATCCCCTGCAGTACTGCCTGGTGATCTGTGACCTGCCTCCTGGCACAAAGTTTAGATTCTCCGTAGTGGCCCGGTAGCTTGAAACTTGCCAGGCCCCGCTCCCCACTGTGGCTAAGTGAGGGAGCCTGCTCTCAGGGGCTCACGCTTGGGATTTTAGTGGGCCGCTTGTGTGGAAAGCCCTATCCCCCTCGTTGCGCTAGTGCCCCCGATCTCTGAGCTGGTGGGAACAGTCCATAAAAGCCCTGTTCTCCGCAGGATAATTGCCGGGTTGCCTGAAGCTTCTCCCCGACCTAGGGTCCGTGTACCCCGCCGTGCCTTCGGTCACGGACCGGTGATAGGACCAGGCTGCTGACCGTCCTCTTTGACAGGTCCCAGGCACCTAGCCTCAATCCCCTGCAACTGGGGGTCCGATTCCTTTAGGTCCAGACCACCGTCGGCAACTTAGTCAGCTTCCCCTGGGAGCCACTACTTCCAGCTTCCTCAGTGCTCCTCTCATCTCGACGGCTACTACACTTCTCTCAGTTCCCACTCCCCACCTCCCTTGCCTGACCCCTAGGTGGGCGACCCTATTCCTCTTAAGCCGTCCACTGGTGTGCCTGGTGGGTGTGGTGCAGGGTGTATCAAGGATTTGATTTGCTGTTGGAAAGCAGCACTGCAAGATGGGGACCCAGAACCATGAGAGATTTGAATACTTCACAGGAAGGGCAGTTTGTGCAGTACCCTGTGATAACCTGAATAGTCCAGGGGCGTCACAAATGCAAGGTATTAGCAAAACTGGCAAAGCTAGGCTTCCAGCTGGTTGACCACCCACCTTATTCACCAGATCTAGCTCCCTCCAACTATCATATGTTTCCAAACCTGAAGAAACACCTCAAAGGTACCAAATTTCACACCATTTCTGATACCATGGTTGCTACAGATGCCTAGTTTGAGGCACAACCGAAATCCTGCTTTTTGCTAGGCTTACAGAACTTGGAGTACCAATGTAAGAAGTGTGTTGACAGTGTCGCGGGCGGAGGAGGGGACGCTGCGCTCTCCCACTGCTCGGGGACGCTGCGCTCTCCCACTGCTCGGGTCCGGCGGCTGCTGCTCGGAGGTGGCTCGAGCGGTGGGCCGGATCCCGGGGACTCGAGCGGCGCTCCTCGCCCGTGAGTGAAAAGGGATTTTTGATTGTGGGGATTTGGTTATTGTCCGTGACGCCACCCACGGTTGTGGTGATATTGGTGACACCACCGCTGCTCTGGACGGGGATCCCGAGAGCGATGACAGGGAGCAGCCTGGATGTTAGTTCTCCCCTCCGTGGGTAGGTGGTTGGTTGTCCCGGGGCCCGGTGATAGGGTAGGGATGGATAGCAGGCGGGTTACGGGGCCTGGTGAGGTGCAGGGTCGCGGGGGCAGCGCTGTGCCGCACGGCACGGTGGTACTCACTCAGCCAATGATGAAGACACAGTTTTCGGTAAAACACACGGCTGGATGGACGGGTCTCACAGACGGCTGCGGTGTTGTTTCTCCCAGCAGGTTGGTGATGACTGCCTTTCCCTGCACCTATGTAATGTAACGGTTCCAATGGGTTCCCACCGGTAACCTGCTCCCCAGCTTGGATATGGGCTGGAGGAGCCCCTTTTGCCCGCAGGCTCTGGCCCTGGGAACTTTAGCCTTGGCGGTGACTGTGTTTCCCTCTCTCGGTTGGACGGTTGCCTTCTGTCGGGACTTGGCTGCTGGGAAACCCAGGAGGTTCCCTTCGCTAACGGATTTGGCAAATTCACGGCGACTCCTAGCCTTGCCGGGGTCCATAAGCTCCTGCCGGATGGTGCTGGCTTCTCTTTGCGTACCGGTCCGGTACCGCCGGGCCACCGCCCGTCCACGGTGCTTACGGTTAGGTCCAATAGGCCACTCCTGCAGACGGTCACCACCGTCTGCCAACCTTGCTGATCCGTCCAGGCCACACACCCGGACCAACTTCAGGCTTCTCGACTGCTACTACCCTCCTTCCACTTTCACTTCTCAAACTGTTCTGCTTTCCTTCCAAAACTCATCTGCCTGGTTTTCCCGCCTCCAGGACTGTGAACTCCTCGGTGGGCGGGGCCAACCGCCTGGCTCCACCCCCTGGTGTGATCATCAGCCCCTGGATGAAGGCAACAAGGGTTTTTGTCTGACTTTGGTGTGCCTGACCGGGAGTGTGAGGTGTGTTGGTGTTTTTCTCTGTGGCCCCTGGCTTGTCCAGGGCGCCACAACAGCAGTGGACAGTATGTGGAATACATGTAAAGATTCATCATCAGATCTTGTTTCTTTCTGGATAAAGCCAAGGACTTATCAGTAGCCCCTCGAACAAAACAATAAACACTTGCCTTTCTGGGGGCTTACTACCATATGTTATCCCTGACTCAGGCTTCAATCTTGTCACTGGCCTTTAGTCCATGTCCAGCTCACAACAAAGCATGTTAGTCCTCAGGCTCCCCACCCCCCTGAAGGATTTCTTCAGCCTTTTATGTGGCTGGGATTAGGTAAACTCCCTCAGCTGAGTTAGCTCAGGAGCTAGTCTGCTGCTGAATCATAACATGACCTGAACCACCACAGAATAAGCTAAAATGAGCACTCGTTCCCAGTTCAGTTCCCTCCTTGGACTCTCAACAAGCCCCAATTTGTTTACCTTCAGCCGAGTCTACTGAATGCGAAGTTACTGACACACCAATACATGTGTCCTTGTGTGTCTAAACGCACAGTGACATTGCCATACCTCCCAACTTTTTAAGAAAGGAAAGAGGGACAAAGTATGCGGCCCTATTTGACCACGCCCCTAGCCACACTCCATAGCCACACCCATTTGGCAGTAAGGGTCATTCAGCAGATGCCCCGGACTGTTCATTCATATTTATAGCAGTCAGAATTTTTTTATATTTATATGTGTCACTATATGACATGTTGCTTATTTGTGCCTATAAGGCCGTGTTCACACGTTGCATAAATTCTGTTTTTTTGTTTCTGTCTGCACCAAACTACACAATAACAATCTGCTCTGTTTTTTCCATTTTTGCTGCATTTTTTCTGCCTTTTCTCCATTATTTAATGTGTTTTTGGTTCAGATGTGAATCTGCGTTTTTAAGTATTTTTATTGTACACAGAAGCTTTTTCCTGCATTTTTTTAAGCTCCACATAGAAACCTCCAGAGAAAAAAAAAAACAAAGCCGCAGAATTCAGCGGCGTCTTTTCATGGAATCACATCCACTTTACTTGGACAATTAAACACAGCAGAATAAATGTGCAAAGAAACAACAGAAAAATATGCAGCATTTACACTACATGTGAATATGGACTAATTGTCCAAGCAAAGTGGATGAGACGTCCTGAAAGCTCCGCTCCTGGTGCGTGGAAAGACGCCGCTGAACTGTGCGGATTTAGTGTTTCTTTCTTTATAAGCTTCAGGACTCACATCAGCAACAAACATGTATCAAATAAGGGGGACAATGTATAAATAATACCGCAAACACGCAATAATCAGAGAACATTGTTATTGCACTCGTGGCGCGGACACCTGCAGAAAAAAATGCAGCATTTACGCTATATGTGAACACGGCCTCAGTGATCCATTTTTATTACATTTTTTATGGGTTATAATAAAGAAAAATAATAAATTGCGCCATTTTTTTCCCGCCATTTATCGATCCCCATAAATAATATGATCGCTGCGTTCGGGTCGTTACGATTACAGGGACCCCAAATATGTTCATGTTATTTGCTGATTTGTGATGTTTATTATTTTATAAAAAAGTGTAATAAAATTACATTATTCTATTTTTTTTATTAGTTTTAGTAACTTTATTAGAAGAAAAAAAAAATCCTCTTTTCCTCTCTCTCTAGAATACAGGAGATAGAGACGCTGCTGTGTACAATGGAGCTGTGTCCTGTGTAATCTGCTGTCTAACAGGCTGCATTGTAGGTTCATTTATGTAAAATCCTCCCTCTGACATCATCAATCCTAGTGGCTCAACAGCTAGAGCAGCTAGGAAAGCCAGGAGACTGCTGGACACAAGTTTTGAACGTTGCTGGTTTGAATCCAAGGTGGTGAAGATAAAAAAAAAAAATTGTATTTGTATTTTTTCCCTCATTTCTTTATAGTAGTTTTATGAAAACAAATGAATCTGACTCTTTCCTTCACCTACATTGAGATACAGTATTTATCTATCTATCTATATCTATCCCTCTATCTATCTATCTATCTATCTATCTCTATCCCTCTATCTAAGAATCATAGATACAGTGCCTACAAGTAGTATTCAACCCCCTGCAGATTTAGCAGGTTTGATAAGATGCAGATAAGTTAGAGCCTGCAAACTTCAAACAAGAGCAGGATTTATTAACAGATGCATAAATCTTACAAACCAACAAGTTATGTTGCTCAGTTAAATTTTAATAAATTTTCAACATAAAAGTGTGGGTCAATTATTATTCAACCCCTAGGTTTAATATTTTGTGGAATAACCCTTGTTTGCAATTACAGCTAATAATCGTCTTTTATAAGACCTGATCAGGCCGGCACAGGTCTCTGGAGTTATCTTGGCCCACTCCTCCATGCAGATCTTCTCCAAGTTATCTAGGTTCTTTGGGTGTCTCATGTGGACTTTAATCTTGAGCTCCTTCCACAAGTTTTCAATTGGGTTAAGGTCAGGAGACTGACTAGGCCACTGCAACACCTTGATTTTTTCCCTCTTGAACCAGGCCTTGGTTTTCTTGGCTGTGTGCTTTGGGTCGTTGTCTTGTTGGCAGATGAAATGACGACCCATCTTAAGATCCTTGATGGAGGAGCGGAGGTTCTTGGCGAAAATCTCCAGGTAGGCCGTGCTATCCATCTTCCCATGGATGCGGACCAGATGGCTAGGCCCCTTGGCTGAAAAACAGCCCCACAGCATGATGCTGCCACCACCATGCTTGACTGTAGGGATGGTATTCTTGGGGTCGTATGCAGTGCCATCCAGTCTCCAAACGTCACGTGTGTGGTTAGCACCAAAGATCTCGATCTTGGTCTCATCAGACCAGAGGACCTTGAACCAGTCTGTCTCAGAGTCCTCCAAGTGATCATGAGCAAACTGTAGACGAGCCTTGACATGACGCTTTGAAAGTAAAGGTACCTTACGGGCTCGTCTGGAACGGAGACCATTGCGGTGGAGTACGTTACTTATGGTATTGACTGAAACCAATGTCCCCACTGCCATGAGATCTTCCCGGAGCTCCTTCCTTGTTGTCCTTGGGTTAGCCTTGACTCTTCGGACAAGCCTGGCCTCGGCACGGGAGGAAACTTTCAAAGGCTGTCCAGGCCGTGGAAGGCTAACAGTAGTTCCATAAGCCTTCCACTTCCGGATGATGCTCCCAACAGTGGAGACAGGTAGGCCCAACTCCTTGGAAAGGGTTTTGTACCCCTTGCCAGCCTTGTGACCCTCCATGATCTTGTCTCTGATGGCCTTGGAATGCTCCTTTGTCTTTCCCATGTTGACCATGTATGAGTGCTGTTCACAAGTTTGGGGAGGGTCTTAATTAGTCAGAAAAGGCTGGAAAAAGAGATAATTAATCCAAACATGTGAAGCTCATTGTTCTTTGTGCCTGAAATACTTCTTAATACTTTAGGGGAACCAAACAGAATTCTGGTGGTTTGAGGGGTTGAATAATAAATGACCCTCTGAATAAACTTTCCTCAATTTAAAAAAAAAACTAAAAAAGAAATAACATTCTTTTTTGCTGCATTTCACACTTCCAGGCTGATCTACAGTCCAAATGTCACAATGCCAAGTTATTCCGAATGTGTAAACCTGCTAAATCTGCAGGGGGTTGAATACTACTTGTAGGCACTGTAGATAGATAGAATCATAGATAGATAGATAGAATCAATCAATCTATGATTCTATCTATCTATGATTATATCTATCTCTCTATCTATGATTCTATCTATCCATCTATCTATCTATCTATGATTCTATCAATCTATGATTCTATCTATCTAACTATCTATAATTATATCTATCTCTCTATCTATGATTCTATCTATCCATCTATCTATGATTCTATCTATCTATCTATGATTCTATCTATGATTCTATCTAGGATTCTATCTATGATTCTATCTCTATCTATTATCTGTCGTGTATCTATATATCCCTCTATCATCCATCCCTCTATCATCCATCCATCCCTCTCTCTATCCCTCCCTCTATCCCTCCATTCATCCCTCTATCCCTCCATTCATCCCTCTATCATCCATCCATCCCTCCCTCTATCCCTCCATTCATCCCTCTATCATCCATCCATCCCTCCTTCTATCCCTCCATTCATCCCTCTATCATCCATCTATCCCTCCCTCTATCCCTCCATTCATCCCTCTATCATCCATCCATCCCTCCTTCTATCCCTCCCTCTATCCCTCCATTCATCCCTCTATCATCCATCCATCCCTCCCTCTATCCCTCCATTCATCCCTCTATCATCCATCCATCCCTCCATCTATCCCTCCATTCATCCCTCCATTCATCCCTCTATCATTCATCCATCCCTCCCTCTATCCATCCATTCATCCCTCCATTCATCCCTTTATCATCCATCCATCCCTCTATCCCTCCATTCATCCCTTTATCATCCATCCATCCCTCCCTCTATCCCTCCATTCATCCCTCCATTCATCCCTCTATCATCCATCCATCCCTCCCTCTATCCCTCCATTCATCCCTCTATCATCCATCCATCCCTCCCTCTATCCCTCCATTCATCCCTCTATCCCTCCCTCTATCCCTCCATTCATCCCTCCCTCTATCCCTCCATTCATCCCTCTATCATCCATCCCTCCCTCCATTCATCCCTCTATCATCCATCCATCCCTCCCTCCATTCATCCCTCCATTCATCTCTCTATCATCCATCCATCCCTCCCTCTATCCCTCCATTCATCCCTCTATCATCCATCCCTCCCTCCCTCTAACCCTACATTCATCCCTCCATTCATCCCTCTATCATCCATCCCTCCCTCTATCCCTCCATTCATCCCTCTATCATCCATCCCTCCCTCTATCCCTCCATTCATCCCTCCATTCATCCCTCTATCCCTCCATTCATCCCTCTATCCCTCCATTCATCCCTCCATTCATCCCTCTATCATCCATCCATCCCTCCCTCTATCCCTCCATTCATCCCTCCATTCATCCCTCTATCATCCATCCATCCCTCCCTCTATCCCTCCATTCATCCATCCATCCCTCCCTCTATCACTCCATTCATCCCTCTATCATCCATCCATCCCTCCCTCTATCCCTCCATTCATCCCTCCATTCATCCCCCTATCATCCATCCATCCCTCCCTCTATCCCTCCATTCATCCCTCTATCATCCATCCATCCCTCCCTCTATCCCTCCATTCATCCCTCCATCATCCATCCCTCCCTCTATCCATCCATTCATCCCTCTATCATCCATCCCTCCCTCTATCCCTCCATTCATTCATCCATTCATCCCTCTATCATCCATCCCTCCCTCTATCCCTCCATTCATCCCTCTATCATCCATCCATCCCTCCCTCTATCCCTCCATTCATCCCTCTATTCATCCCTCTATCCCTCCATTCATCCCTCTATCATCCATCCATCCCTCCCTCTATCCCTCCATTCATCCCTCTATTCATCCCTCTATCTCTCCATTCATCCCTCCATTGATCCCTCTATCATCCATCCCTCCCTCTATCCCTCCATTCATCCCTCTATCATCCATCCATCCCTCTATCCCTCCATTCATCCCTCTATCATCCATCCATCCCTCCATTCATCCCTCTATTCATCCCTCCATTTATCCCTCTATCATCCATCCATCCATCCCTCTATCTCTCCATTCATCCCTCCATTCATCCCTCTATCATCCATCCATCCCTCCCTCTATCCCTCCATTCATCCCTCCCTCTATCCCTCCATTCATCCCTCCATTCATCCCTCTATCATCCATCCATTCCTCCCTCTATCCCTCCATTCATCCCTCTATCCCTCCATTCATCCCTCTATCATCCATCCATCCCTCCCTCTATCCCTCCATTCATCCATCCCTCTATCATCCATATTTGCAGCTGAATAATCTGCTTCTGGTGTCTCACCTGCAGTATAGAGGTCAAGATAACAAAATCTTCCTATGGGTTTCAATACAGGCAGTAGCTCAGTGGTAGAGCTGCTGCCTTTGAAACAATGAACTCACAGTTCCACGGGTTTGAGTCCCGGCCGCCCCGAAAATCCAGAGCCGATGATAATTTAATTTAATTTATTCACTGCACTGAGGGGAGGAGCCGGGACATCAGCTGTGAGCCGCGGGAGTGCGGGACACACCTCTAAAATCGTGGCAGTCCCGCAGAATCCGGGACGGTTGGGAGGTATGCATTGCCTCTTTCATTGACTACAGGGAGGAACTAGAAGCCATCATATCTCTGATCTTTCTAGAAAGTCCTTGATAAAACTGAATGCGTAGAGCTGGATCATTCCAGGTTTCCACTGCCAAAGTCTGAACTGGGAGCAATAGTCCTCCATTTTACGAACACCGTGAACCAACCTGCGAATCACTGACTCCGTCACTGCTGGATCAAATTTGATGCATGACATAAATGTATAATTAATGTATAGTGTTCTGTGCACATAGGTGGATATATAGATGTTGTCGGGATTGTATTTTCTGATTGTGACGTTTTTTGATAACTGCAAACAGAACCATCATCTCGTTTGTATGACGTGCAAGTTTACCTGTAAAGTAACTGTTGTATTATTTATTCTACTGTGTATTTATTTACTCACTTATATTGCCGGTTAACAGAAAAAAAAAATCCTAAAACTTACAGATGTATGCTTTAAAAACACAATAAGTGAAGATATCATTGAAAAACTCCATTAAAAAAAGGTAACAGACATGAAACTAGACAATATAAGGGAGTGAGAGTAAATGTATACAATGTACAAATACTACAGGGCCCTATGAATATCCCTAAGCGATGGCCCTACTGTGCTGCGGAGGTCGGCAACCTAAAAAGCGCAAATGGCGCCCCTGCTCACCGATGACTCTCTGTCATGCTGTACAAAGGGTTGGTAGGACATAGTACAGCGTATTCCCCACTAGGTGGCAGCAGAGTAGTGAAGGAAAGACAAAGTAACTGTAAGGGTATGTGCGCACGTGTGCGCTCTGCACCGCACCGAAAATGTGCGCTTCAGAGCGCAGCTGAAAAGCTGCGTTCTGAAGCGCATGGTGCCGGCAGATTTGTGCGCTCTGCATGCTGCCTCTCCCTATAGACAGCATGCAGAACGCACGAAAGAAGTGACATGTCACTTCTTAGAACGCAGCGATTCGGCAAGGAGCCGAATCGCTGCGTTCTAACATGCCACGTGCGCACGGCCCCTGCACAATCTCCATATAGATTGCAGTGCAGGGGACGCAGGACGCATGCAGTTACGCTGCGGTGCAGAACGCAGCGTAACTGCATGTAATACGCACACGTGCGCACATACCCTAACAGTAACAGAAAGGCAGCTGAAGTACAGCAGAGTAACTGCAGCAGGCAGTTAACAGGCGAACCACCAGGGGGCAATAGAGAAGTCAAACAGTCAGAGTCTTAAGCCAGGAAAGTCGAGTCACTGCAAAGGGAGGGTCAATATCAAGTCAGAAAACAGAACCGAGTCAGAATCCGGGAGATCAGGTATGGAGAGGGAACACAAACAGACAGGAGCGGGAAGACAGGGACGGGACAGACAGACAAACGGGGAAGAGTACAGGTCAGGGCACGGTAACAAGGAGTCAGATCAAACAGGAATTCTCACCAGAGCCAGTCACAGGCTGCAGAGCAAAACTATAACCAGCACCAGGATGCAATTGCAGAGACCAGATATAGTGTCTTCTGAAACCAGAACGAGGCTGATGGCAGTTAACCCCTGACATGACCAGGCTGGGTCTGGGAAACTCTGGAGCGGAGAATCCCGGTCCTGGATTATGACAGTACCCCCCTCTAACGGGGGGGGGGGCACACTGGACCCCCAGGTTTCCCAGGAAACCATCTATGGAAGGCACTTACCAGTCGACTGGCATGGACAGATCGTGCCGGGACCCAGGACCCATCCTCCTGTCCATAACACCTCCAATGTACTAAGTACTGAAGCAAACTGCAGACCATCCGGGAGTCGATAATGCGCTCAACTTCATATTTCATCTGCCCATCATCAGAAATGGCAGGAGGAGGAGATGGAGACTCAGCAAAGGAGGGAACAAATGATTTGAGAGGGACTTGTGAAACACATTGGGGATGCGAAATGACTGTGGTAAGCGCAGACTAAAAGCAACTGGGTTGATGACCTCGACTGACTCGTAAGGATCAATAAACTTGGGACCCAGCTTAGCAGAGGATGTCTCAGGCGGATGTTTTTTGTAGACAACCACACTTTGTCCCCCACCATAACATTATGTCCTACAGATCAACGCTTATCAGCAAATTGCTTCTGTCTGCTTTGGGCCACCCCAATGTTCTTCTGTATCTCCCTCAACCGTTGAACTGCCGAATCAGCCCCTGGGCACCCTGAATCCAGTCTGGAAAATTCACCAAAATGGGGGTGGTAACCGTAATTACAGAAAATGGAGTGGTGCCAGTGGATTGATTGACCTGGTTATTGAAAGCAAATTCAGCTATAGGCAACGAGGAACACCAATCATCCTGCTGAGACATGGCCAGACACCGTAAAATCTGTTCCAGCGACTGATTGGTCCTCCCCGTCTGCCAGTTAGTCTCGGGACAGTAAGAAGAAGAGAAGGTCAATTTGATACCTAATTTCTTGTAAAACGCCCTACAAAATTTTGAGATAAATTGCACCCCTGTCAGACACCATGTTCAGAGGCACGCCATTCAGCCATACAATAAGTCCAGGGTCTATCTAGAATGGGTAATGGTACCAATTCCCCCGACGGACGGTTATGGGAGACTTTGGCACGTGCACACATATCACAAGCAGACACAAACACGAAGACATCAGAAGACATGGAGGGCCACCAAAGTAACCTAGCAATAGCTCTCCGGGTGGCCGAGATACATGGATGGCCACTAACCCATGGAGTCATGGAATTCCTGGAGAACTTGTAACCTAAATTGAGCAGGAACAAAGAGCTTGGTATCAGGCTACGAAGGAGGGGCAAGTGACTGGGCATTGCAAATCCCCGTCTCCAATTCAGAGGATAATCCAGCAACAACAACAACCCCATGCGGAAGAATGGAGGAAGGAGGTTCGGGAGGTGATATCGGATCCAAGCTACGAGATAAAGCATCGGCTTTAACATTCTTGGAACCGGGTCTAAAAGTTACCACCTAGCCTGTCTGGGAGTTAAAAGTTTAAATAGCAAGATGTGTGGACATTGTGCAACCGCACACTAAACATAAAATATAACTTTTAATAGTGCTCATTTAAAACGAGTAAACCTCATAAAAATGTGAGTATAAAATGAGAATACCCAAAGCAGTGGTCATCAAGCTCAAATGGACCCTGGTTTGGGTACAGCACACAAAACACTATCTAGACTGGGTCACTATTATGTCACCTCAGTACTATATTAGAGGTCACAGGTACAGGACACCGCCCTCCAATCTGTACCTCCAATATTATCTAATGTGTAGATAACTGGTGTAAACGACCGCCATTAAACATATACCATTTCTTTAGATAATACGGTTATGATAGTTGGAACAGTCTCACCAAGGACTTGCGGGCTTCAAAATTCTCATGGATAGGATATTCACTGATAAACCTTATTCATGTTTATCTCTCAAAAAATGTTAGCAGCAGGCCTCTGGTCAGTACCTACGCGTTTCATCCCCACATAGAAATCATCAGGGGAGCCCGTGCTCATGGAAATCTGCCAGCTTAAATAGCCATCCTTATCATCATTATTGTGGACGTCTTCACAAGAATAAAATGCCCATTCCGGACACTCTGTGTCAGTAGCCTCTCTCAATTCACGTGCGGCGCAGGTCCAGCTTAGAGAACCATTTCGCTCCCGATAACTGATTATGGAGATCTGAGATGAGTGGAAGAGGATAGGCATTTCTGACTGTAATCTTATGGAGTTCCCAAAAAATCAAGGCATGGGCGTAAGCCACCATCTTTTTCTTTAACAAAAAAGAACCCAGCAGCCACATGCGAGACAGAGGGATGGATGTGAATTTTACGTAAACTATCGGAAATATATTTTTTCATAGCAGCGCGTTCCGAGACAGAAAGATTGTACAACTGGGCCTTCGTCAATTTGGCACCCGGAACGACATTGATAGCACAATCGTAAGTGCGATGCGGTGGCCAAACCGCAGCCTCTTTTTCTGAAAATATGTCTCTAAAATCTTTGAGGTACTCCGGAATACCCTCCAGATTAGTGGAGGACACTTTAACAGTAGTAAGACAACCATTTGCACAGTTAGGAACCCATTTAACAATATCACGAGATTCCCAGTCAATAACAGGGTTATGCATCTGCAACCAGGGGAAGCCCAACACCATCCCAGACGGGAGGTTATACATGATATAACATGAAATAAGTTTCTGGTGAAGGGAACCCACTTTGAGGAGGAACTCCTCAGACATAAATTTAACCACATTCTGTGACAACAGTGTCTTATCAATGGCAATGATATGAATAGGAGTCTCTAGCCTAACTGTCCGTATCTTAGCTTTGGACACCAAACTAGAGTCAATGAAATTAATGGAGGATCCACAGTCCACGAAAGCAGAGGCAGAAAGGCAACACTTTCCTATACAGAGTTCCGCCTACAACAGAATCTTTTGAAATGAGGAAAAGGGTACCTGAGAGTCTGGGTGACTTCCTCGACTATCACCCAGACTTAGGCGTTTGCCGGCGGCTTGGCGGTTGGAGGGCAAATGGGACAGTTCTTCTTCCAATGTCCTGAACCTCCGCAATAGAAACACAACCTTCTTTCCCATCGCCATCTACTCTCTTTCTCCTTCGAATCAATGGCACCAACCTCCATGGGTTCAGGATGTTGAACAACTGCGGACTTGACAGGACAAAATGGAGTATCTCGCAGGGTCATCCCTCTCTCCCATAACCTCCGATCCATACGTACTGCCTGGGTCAAGACCTCCTCCAAAGAACTACCTGAACCTCTCCTAAACTGGCATCTTAAAGCAGAGTCATTCCAGGACATCTTGGTGGATCACTGCCTGAACTCAAAACAATACCATTCAGCAGTGTGACTGCCCTGAGCGAGATCCATAATCGTGTCCTCTGCCACCATGACCCGGTGTCAGGTTTCCGGGTTTTCCAGTCCTCTTTTGAAAGAGCTTGCCCTCGGTTAACATGGAGTTTTATGTTCTGTTGCCCTACTTCCTGTCCAGCTGCTTAAAAGGCCGCCTCTAAGCCTAGTCCAGTGCCTGAGTATACTGCTTGCTGTGTGCTCCTGCTTTGCTGCTGCTGCTACTGGATTACCTTTGGATCCTCCTGAAAATCTACCGACCGACTCTGGACCATACCCGGTTTCTTCAAACTGTGCCCGGACTCCGTCTGCCGTCTTTGGTCAGCACGTCTGCCCGGTTTCTTCCGGTTCATAACCATTCTGGACTTTCATCCCGTACGGACACTTCTGGACTTTACCGCTTGCCCCTTGTGTCCCGGCTGCGGCGCATTTAGGCCTTCCGGGGTTGATTGCCGGACAGTCCCTGTATAGGGGTTCGCTCTGGTGGTCTCCCTGGGGGAGTCCGGTGCGTGGCCCCGGGAATCCCCTTCGCTCCGTTTCGGAAAGGTATTTTCATGTGTTTGTTATACTGTGTATTTCCGTTGTGTATCTACCGTGGTTACATATCATAAACATCTTGTACCACAAACTCGTCTCTGGCTGTCATTGCCCTAACGCTATCGAAATCCTCAAAACATACAATAGTATTACACCCGGTCAGGTTTGTCGTAAATAAGTCCAAGGGCGTCAAAAAATCTATCAACCCACACACATTCAGGGGCTATTGGGGGCAACGAGAAGGCCCAAGTCTGAGGACCGTCCTTGAGGAAGGAGATAATTATCCCCACCCACTGGCTCTCATCCCCAGAGGACCGGGGTCTAAGGGAGAAAAATAATCCACAACTCTCTCTAAACGTAAAAAACTTCTTTCTCCCCAGAGGATGTATCAAGAAGCTTAACAGTGGGTTCAGGAGAGTGTAAGGAAATATCACTTTGATCCAGCTGTCTAATGGCTGTAGGAGCCATGGAACCCTGGAGGGTTTCTACTGCGGCCATAAGCTCCATCTGAAGCGGATTATGGGCAGCAAGAGTTCTATGCTACACGGACAGATCCTGCATCATCTGAGTTAACTCTGACATCTGATCCGCAAGAGCACATAAAGGGTCCATAACAAGAGAAAAAGTATGGGCTGGTTATAATGTTATGCTGTACAAAAGGTTGGTAGGATGTAGTACAGTGTATTTCCCACTAGGTGGCAGCAGAGTAGTTAAGGACAGACAAAGTAACACAATAACAGAAAGGCAGCTGAAGTACAGCAGAGTAACTGCAGCAAGTAGTTAACAGGCGAACCACCAGGGGGCAATAGAGAAGTCAAACAGTCAGAGTCTTAAGCCAGGAAAGTCGAGTCACTGCAAAGGGAGGATCAAAACCAAGTTAGAAAACAGAACCGAGTCAGAAGGCGGGAGATCAGGTATGCAGAGGGAAACACAAACAACAGACAGGAGCGGGAAGACAGGGACTGGGACAGATGGACAAACAGGGAAGGGTACAGGTCAGGACACGGTAACAAGGAGTCAGATCAAACAGGAATTCTCACCAGAGCCAGTCACAGGCTGCAGAGCAAAACTATAACCAACGCAGGAATGCAGGTTCAGAGACCAGATATAGTGTCTCGTGAAACCAGAACGAGGCTGATGGGAGTTAACCCCTGACATGACCAGGCTGTGTCTGGGAAACTCTGGAATGGAGAATCCCAGTCCTGGATCATGACACTCTCCCTGGGATTCCCTAAGGAGTCCCTAAACTAGAACCTGCCTGTACAAAAAGTTATCCACAAAATAAAGATTTGACGGTAAGCGGTTAAATAACCAAAATAGCCAAAGCAAACACCACAATGAATGTAGTCACTGCAAATAGCCAAATAGAATCACAAAAAAGCAAAAAAATCCATACAAAATACCTATGGTTAACAGGTGCACACCACAGTGCCCAGCCAAAGAATTAAATGGAACATCAAAATGATGAGCAAAACTATCACAAGTCAAACCAGTGAAAACAAGGAAAAAAACAAAAAAGTTTCCTTATTGACGCATTTGTTCAGAAAGGACGGTCTCAACGCGTTTCTCCTGTACTTCAGGTCATCAGGAGGCCATGAGTAGGTAGTAGATGTCCCAGGATGAGGTGGATACTTACATTGCCCCATTAATTACACAGCTTTACAGACATTATCACCACTATCCCCAATGAGGCTCACAATCTACATTCCCAATAATTTTTTGGAATATGGGAAGAAACACAGGCAGAACATACAGACTTCTTGTAGATGTCGTCCTTTGGAGTATTAGACGGAAATAATTGAAAAATCTCTGCTTCCTCGTGTGCAAGTTCTACCATGTCTAAGACCCGCAACACACATCCGTTTTTTTTGTACATGTGCGGTACGTATTTGCACGTATCGGAGACACGGAGACCCATGTTATTCAATGGTAGATGGCACACACACGTAAAATCACACGGAACGTGTGTCCGTGTGGTAAGTACGTGTGTGCGCTTTTCTACACGGACGACATGTCCGTTTTTGGCCGGCAGCACACAGGCACGGACCCGCTTTAGTCTATGGGTCCGTGCCTGCACGGACCGCACACGGACTATGTCCATGTTCAGCACGTATCGTCCGTGTCCGTTTTTCATCACAAAATCTGCAACACGTGTTTCCAATCTATCAGGTCAATTGAAAGCAAACAACACCAGGATCTCATGATGAATGATTAAAATCGTTAATTGGGTAAGAATGTGGGCCTTTAAAAACGGACAGCACACGGACAGCACACGTACGTATTTTATGTCAATACAGACATTCCACACGCACACACGGCTCGCATACGCCATCACACGGTTGCCATACGTACCGGAGAAACGCCCCTAAAAAACGGAAAACGGACCGTAAGACACGTATGTATTTTTGCGGAAGTGTGTTTTAGGCCTAAAAGATTTACGTTATAAATATGTTTTTTCTGTGTATTTTTGTCACGCTGTACTCTAGGATGTCGTAAAGCAGTACAGCGCAGTAATGTGGTACAGAGAAGATTCCTGAAACTACCTGAGAAGATAGTTAGCATGTAAACCACTAGAGGGTGGTAGAGTGGAGAAAATGTATGAGCAGAGGTAAAACTAGTCAAGCCGGCCAGATGGCAGTAGAATCGTCAGAATGCCAGATCACAACAGGAGGTCTTGTAAATACACAGGAGCAAAGTCAAAACGTAGTCAGGTGGAAGCAAGGAGTCGGTAGCCGGCAAGTCAGAACTCAGAAGCGGGGAATAATGGGAAGAGGACAGGAATGGAATCAAGGTAAGCAGACGAGAAACGAACACGGAGACAGCGGGAGAGACACTAACAGGACGGGAACAGAGAACAGAGGCTAACAACAGGTCAGGTGAACACGGAGGTTAGGAGGGGGCAGAGCAGACAACAGGTCACTCATAAGCAGAATGCAGCAAAGCCGGAAATATCACTGGCATAGTTCCAGAGAAGCAGTGCCATAATATAGTGGCCTGACCTCCAGAACAAGGCAGGAAGGATTAACCCCTAACATGACCTGTACCAGAGATGTGAAACTAAAGGCCGCGTTACACACTAGCGATATCGGTACCGATATCGCTAGAGTGGGTACCCGCCCCCATCTGTTGTGCGACACGGGCAAATCGCTGCCCGTGCCGCACAACATTGCCCAGACCCGTCACACATACTTACCTGCCCGGCGACGTCGCTGTGACCAGCGAACCGCCTCCTTTCTAAGGGGGCAGTCCGTGAGGCGTCACAGCGACGTCACTGAGCGGCCGCCCAATAGAAGCGGAGGGGCGGAGATGAGCAGGACGTAACATCCCGCCCACCTCCTTCCTTCCTCATAGCGGCCGGGAGGCAGGTAAGGAGAGCTTCCTCGTTCCTGCGGCGTCACACATAGCGATGTGTGCTACCGCAGCAACGAGAAACAACTTCGTTACTGCTGCAGTAACGATAATTGAGAATCGACCCCCATGTCACCGATGAGCGATTTTGCACGTTTTTGCGACGATGCAAAATCGCTCATTGGTGTCACACGCAACGGCATCGCTAATGCGGCCGGATGTGCGTCACAAATTCCGTGACCCCAACGACTCCGCATTAGCGATGTCGCAGTGTGTAAAGCCCCATTTAGACTAAGAAAAGGCTCAGCTGCAGCTGAGCCAGGAGTAAGTCATGACAATTTTCTTGTCCAAATCAGAAATTACTTTTGCTGATAACACTTTTCACATAGAGAACATGAAAATGACTTTTACCCTGTGTGAATTTTCAGATGTTTAAGAAGATCTGATTACTGGATAAAACATTTTCAACATTCTGAATATGAAAATGGCTTTTGCCCCTGTGTGAATTCTTTGAGGTCTAACAAGATTTGTTTTCTTGGTAAAACATTTCTCACATTCTGAACATGAATATGGCTTCTCCCCTGTGTGAATTTTTATGTGTTCAGCGAGAGCTGATTTACTGCTAAAACATTTCCCATATTCTAAGCATAGAAAAGGTATCTCCCTTGTGTGACTTTGCATGTCTCTAACAAAAGCGGATTGGAGAGCATAGCATCTCCCACATTCTGAACATGAAATTGACTACTCCCCCGTGTGAGTTTTTAGATGTTCAACAATCTGTGATTTCCAAATGAAACATTTCCCACATTCTGAACATGAAAATGGCTTCTCCCCTGTGTGAGTTTTTAGATGTACAAGAAGCTTTGATTTCCAAAAAAAACATTTCCCACATTCTGAACATAAAAATGGCTTCTCCCCTGTGTGAGTTTTTAGATGTACAACAAGCTGTGATTTCTGAATAAAACATTTCCCACATTCTGAACATGAAAATGGCTTCTCCCCAGTGTGAGTATTTAGATGTACAACAAGCTGTGATTTACGAATAAAACATTTCCCACATTCTGAACATGAAAATGGCTTTTCCCCTGTGTGAGTTTTTAGATGTACATCAAGCTGTGATTTTCGAATAAAACATTTCCCACATTCTGAACATGAAAATGGCTTCTCCCCGGTGTGAGTTTTCAGATGTAAAACAAGGTGTGATTTCCGAATAAAACATTTCCCACATTCTGAACATGAAAATGACTTTTCCCCTGTGTGAGTTTTTAGATGCATATCAAGCTGTGATTTCCAAGTAAAACATTTTCTACATTCTGTACATGAGTATGGCTTCTCCCCTGTGTGAGCTCTTTGTTGTTGAACATCCCTCTTGTGACTTTTATTTTGCTGAACATTCTGCGTTGAATCAGGAGATTGTTTAGAAGCAGCAGATGATAGATCTGTGATGTGAAGGACTGAAGGTATATATGGGATAATGACTTGCTCTTCATATTTATTCAGTATAAAGCCAGAATCATCTGTCAAAAGAATAAAACAAATTTTGTAAATTCCAACCAGTGCAGGAACAATCAATTCTTTACAGCCCCTTTTCTTCCATAAATACTCTATAAGATGGAAGAGTGAGCAACAGAAATGAACAATGAAGCAAATATTTGTTATATTTTAGTCTCCTGTGATTAAAAAGAAAATAAAAATAAATCTCTACATTTTCTCTCCTAGAAGAAAATCAAAATATAATAATAGTTTTTCCTATTATTAAACTTGTATCCTGCACATTCATTGATGAAATGACGTCAGTAGAAGAATCGCTCAAGAATCCCACCCCCAATATCAGGATTAAATTGCTGGACCCCGGACATCCTATCATGACCCCACTCCTTGCGCCCCCTTGGTAAGCTACAAGACAGCTGTTATTAAAAAAAAAATAATAATATCTCAATTAAGAAAATATCAATATTTAATAAAAGTAATGTCTAGTATAAGAATATTACTTCATTAAAGGGAACCTATCACCTGAAATTTCGCTATTAAACTAAAAGAATCCCCTTCTGCAGCTCCTGGGCTGCATTCTAGAAAGGTTCATCTTGCTACTGGCCCCCCTTTCATACCTAAATAAACACTTTATAAAATCTTACCTTTGGTATGCTAATGTGGTTTCATGGTCACAGGGGCGGGCTGTATTGCGTCCGTTATTCCTCACTCTTGCCGCTGTTCGCCGTCCCCCAGTGTTGATTGACAGATGACGCCGCCGCTCTTATGTTACTCAGTGCTCCAGAAGTCTCGCGCATACCCAGTGGTAGTATCGCGGGACTGAGCACAGTTCAAATTTCGAGCGCCGGTGATCGTATTGCGCAGGCGCGAGATTATGGGCGGGTACTTGAATGACGCTGGTGATGACTGTCATCACCAGCGTCATTCAAGTACCCGCCCATAATCTCGCGCCTGCGCAATACGATCACCGGTGAGGAACAGTGCAGCTCTTTAGTGCACTTTTATTTATTGTACTGCACATTTCCTTGTATTACTGCTCTCTCTGTCGGCGCCGGTGATCGTATTGCGCAGGTGAGATTATGGGCGGGTACTTGAATGACGCTAGTGATGACTGTCATCACCAGCGTCATTCAAGTACCCGCCCATAATCTCACGCCTGCGCAATACGACCACCGGCGCTCGAAATTTGAACTGTGCTCAGTCCCGCGATACTGCCACTGGGCATGCGCGAGACTTCAGGAGCACTGAGTAACATAAGAGCGGCGGCGTCATCTGTCAATCAACACTGGGGGACGGCGAACAGCGGCAAGAGGGAAAAATAACGGACGCAATACAGCCCGCCCCTGTGACCATAAAACCACATTAGCATACCAAAGGTAAGATTTTATAAAGTGTTTATTTAGGTATGAAAGGGGGGCCAGTAGCAAGATGAACCTTTCTATAATGCAGCCCAGGAGCTGCAGAAGGGGATTCTTTTAGTTTAATAGCGAAATTTCAGGTGACAGGTTCCCTTTAAATATGATTGGTGATGAGATGGTGTGAGAATACAATATATTTCTCCATGTGCTTTTTTTTACTGTGAAAATACAATGAAGGGAATTTTGTTACTTACCGTAAATTCCTTTTCTTCTAGCTCCTATTGGGAGACCCAGACGATTGGGTGTATAGCTACTGCCTCCGGAGGCCACACAAAGCATTACACTAAAAAGTGTAAGGCCCCTCCCCTTCTGGCTATACACCCCCAGTGGGATCACTGGCTCACCAGTTTTAGTGCAAAAGCAAGAAGGAGGAAAGCCAATAACTGGTTTAAACAAATTCACTCCGAGTAACATCGGAGAACTGAAAAACCGTTCAACATGAACAACATGTGTACCAGAAAAAACCCAAAAATCCCGAAGGACAACAGGGCGGGTGCTGGGTCTCCCAATAGGAGCTAGAAGAAAAGGAATTTACGGTAAGTAACAAAATTCCCTTCTTCTTCGTCGCTCCATTGGGAGACCCAGACGATTGGGACGTCCAAAAGCTGTCCCTGGGTGGGTAAAGAATACCTCATGATAGAGCTGCAAGACAGCCCTCCCCTATAGGGAGGCAACTGCCGCCTGCAGGACTCTTCTACCTAGGCTGGCGTCCGCCGAAGCATAGGTATGCACCTGATAATGTTTGGTGAAAGTGTGCAGACTCGACCAGGTAGCTGCCTGGCACACCTGTTGAGCCGTAGCCTGGTGTCGCAATGCCCAGGACGCACCCACGGCTCTGGTAGAATGGGCCTTCAGCCCTGATGGAACCGGAAGCCCAGCAGAACGGTAGGCTTCAAGAATTGGTTCTTTGATCCATCGAGCCAGGGTGGCCTTAGAAGCCTGCGACCCTTTGCGCTTACCAGCGACAAGGACAAAGAGTGCATCCGAATGGCGCAAGGGCGCCGTGCGGGAAATGTAGATTCTGAGTGCTCTCACCAGATCTAACAAATGTAAATCCTTCTCATACCGATGAACTGCATGAGGACAAAACGAAGGCAAAGAGATATCCTGATTAAGATGAAAAGAGGATACCACCTTCGGGAGAAACTCCTGAATGGGGCGCAGCACTACCTTGTCCTGGTGGAAGACCAGGAAGGGAGCCTTGGATGACAGCGCTGCCAGCTCAGACACTCTCCGAAGAGATGTGATCGCTACCAGAAAAGCCACTTTCTGTGATAGTCTAGAAAGTGAAACCTCCCTCAGAGGCTCGAAGGGCGGCTTCTGGAGGGCAACTAGTACCCTGTTCAGATCCCATAGATCTAACGGCCGCTTGTACGGGGGTACGATATGGCAAACCCCCTGTAGGAACGTGCGCACCTTAGGAAGGCGTGCCAAACGCCTCGGAAAAAAGACGGATAGCGCCGAGACCTGACCTTTAAGGGAGCCGAGCGACAAACCTTTTTTCTAACCCAGATTGCAGGAAAGATAGAAAGGTAGGCAATGCAAATGGCCAGGGAGACACTCCCTGAGCAGAGCACCAGGATAAGAATATCCTCCACGTTCTGTGGTAGATTTTAGCGGACGTGGGCTTCCTAGCCTGTCTCATGGTGGCAACGACCCCTTGGGATAATCCTGAAGACGCTAGGATCCAGGACTCAATGGCCACACAGTCAGGTTCAGGGCCGCAGAATTCCGATGGAAAAACGGCCCTTGGGACAGTAAGTCTGGTCGGTCTGGTAGTGCCCACGGTTGGCCGACCGTGAGATGCCACAGATCCGGATACCACGCCCTTCTCGGCCAGTCTGGGGCGACGAGTATGACGCGGCTGCAATCGGATCTGATCTTGCGTAGCACTCTGGGCAAGAGTGCCAGAGGTGGAAACACATAAGGGAGCCGGAACTGCGACCAATCTTGCACTAGGGCGTCTGCCGCCAGAGCTCTTTGATCGCGAGACCGTGCCATGAAGGTTGGGACCTTGTTGTTGTGCCGGGACGCCATTAGGTCGACGTCCGGCCTTCTCCATCGGCGACAGATTTCCTGAAACACGTCCGGGCGAAGGGACCATTCCCCTGCGTCCATGCCCTGGCGACTGAGGAAGTCTGCTTCCCAATTTTTTACGCCGGGGATGTGAACTGCGGATATGGTGGAGGCCGTGGCTTCCACCCACCTCAGAATCCGCCGGACTTCCTGGAAGGCTTGCCGACTGCGTGTCCCCCCTTGGAGGTTGATGTATGCCACCGCTGTGGAGTTGTCCGACTGAATTCGGATCTGCCTTCCTTCCAGCCACTGCTGGAAGGCTAGTAGGGCAAGATACACTGCTCTGATTTCCAGAACATTGATCTGAAGGGTGGACTCCTGCTGAGTCCACGTACCCTGAGCCCTGTGGTGGAGAAAAAACTGCTCCCCACCCTGACAGACTCGCGTCTGTCGTGACCACCGCCCAAGACGGTGGTAGGAAGGATCTTCCCTGTGATAATGAGGTGGGAAGAAGCCACCATTACAGAGAGTCCTTGGCCGTCTGTGAAAGGGATACTTTCCTGTTCAGGGATGTTGACTTCCCGTCCCATTGGCGGAGAATGTTCCATTGAAGTGGACGCAGATGAAACTGCGTAAACGGAACCGCCTCCATTGCCGCCATCATCTTCCCGAGGAAGTGCATGAGGCGTCTTAAGGAGTGCGACTGACCTTGAAGGAGAGTCTGCACCCCAGACTGTAGTGACCGCTGCTTGTCCAGCGGAAGCTTCACTAGCGCTTAGAGGGTATGAAACTCCATGCCAAGATACGTCAGTGATTGGGTCGGTGACAGGTTTGGCTTTGAGAAGTTGATGATCCACCCGAACGTCTGGAGAGTCTCCAGCGCAACATTCAGGCTGAGTTGGCATGCCTCTTGAGAGGGTGCCTTGCCAAGTAGATCGTCCAAGTAAGGGATCACAGAGTGTCCCTGTGAGTGCAAGACTGCTACCCCTGCCGCCATGACCTTGGTGAACACCCGTGGGGCTGTCGCCAGACCGAATGGCAGAGGTACGGACTGAAGATGGTCGTCACCTATCACGAAACGTAGAAAACATTGGTGCTCTGTAGCAATCGGCACGTGGAGATAAGCATCTTTGATGTCTATTGATGCTAGGAAATTTCCTTGAGACATTGAGGCAATGACGGAGCGGAGGGTTTCATCCGGAACCGCCTGGCCTCCACGTGCTTGTTGAGCAGTTTTAGGTCCAGAACGAAACTGAAAGAGCCATCCTTTTTTGGCACCACCACCAGATTGGAGGAAAACCGTGTCTTGTTCCTGAAGAGGAACAGGGATTACCACTCTTTCTGCCTGCAGAAGAGCCTCGGCTCGGTGGGGAGGTGGGGACGGTCTGAAGAATCGAGTCGGAAGACGAGAACAGAACTCTGTCCTGTGCACGTGGGCACAATGTCCCTCACCCACCGGTCTGTGACCTGTGGCAGCTAAATGTCGCCAAAGGCGAGCGAGTCTGCCATCAACCGCGGATGCGGAGAGAGAGAGAGAGCTAAGAGTCATGAGGAGACCGCCTTGGTAGCGGTTCCTCCGTCTGCCTTCCTTGGGCGTGATTGAGCCCGGCCGGAAGCTGAGCCCCTCTGAGGCTTTTCAGCCCTTTTGGACGAGGACAACTGGGACCTGCCCGAGCCTGGGAAGGACCGAAACCTCGACTGTCCTTCCAGGACAGCATTAATAGGGTAAGTCGCAATGCAGACATTGCGAGGTGACGGACGCCCCTGCGGCACAGATGTACATATGCTCAAGACCAGCTGCGCAAGAACAGCTGAAAGCTTAGGGTGCCCATACGGCTGTGAATGCCGGAGCAACCGACACGCCGATAGCCTCATAGACAGATTGCAACCAGAGTCCATCTGTCAGTCAATGGCATCTTTAAGTGAAGTCCCATCTCCACTGCAACTATGGCTCTAGCCGCAAGCCTGGAGATTGGAGAATCCACCTATGGACCCTGGGTCCAGCGCTTGACCACGTCAGGGGGAAAGGGATAACGTGTATCCTTAATACGTTTGGAGAAAACGCTTATCTGGTAAGCGTGGTGTTCCTGGACTGATTCTCTGAATTCAGCGTGGCCAGAAAAAAACTCAATATACGTTTGAGCTACTGGAATGGGACTTCTCCTGCTGTGAAGCTGACTCCTCCGCTGGGGGAGCTGAGGGAGAAAGATCCAACATTCCCTTGATGGACGCTATAGGATCATTCCTTATGGCGTCACCATCCGGTGTATCCGGATTGAGAGCGGTGTCAGGATCAAAGTCCTGATGAGCTACGTCTGCCTCATCATACAGAGAGCCTCCTGGGACCCCCCCCGGAGCACCGATTTTATTCCAAATGAGGGTGGCCAGGGAGCAATGAACCAGATTGCGCATGGCCTGTCTGGACTGCAAGTCTCTATCCCATGACAATATATCAGCCGAAACTGCAACTCCGTCCCTGTCCTTGGACAGGGTTGACAGGTGGTTCCTTTGGCCACGTCTAGGAGAGACCCCGGCTGACCAAGTGCTACAGGGGAGCATTGCACACAATGGGGTTCAGTGCCGTGGAACAGTATCACATGCAGTAAAAACAGCATCGAAAGCCTGTGTTGCTTATATGCTGCTGCCGACTAGCCATCTAGGAGTATAGAGCCAAGAATGGCGACCGTACAGTGCAATGTATATCATACAAGCAGAAAGTACAAATGAACACTGCCGCACATGCAATACAAGCAGCATAGAAAGCCTGTGCCATGGCACCCCTGCTTTTCTGCTGCTGTAGACTAGCCATCTAGGGGAATATAGCCTAGAATAGCGATCATACAGTGCAATGTATAGCATACAAGCATAAGTACAAATTAACACTGCAGCACCTGCAATACAAGCAGCATTGCTCTGAGGCTTTTTTGTGCCTCAGATAAAAACAGCATAGAAAGCCTGTGCCTTAGCACACCTGCTTTCCTGCTGCTGATGTGTCGCCATCTGAGATGGCATATAGGCAAAAATAGCGACCTATGCAGTGTAAGCATAAAATACAAATGGACAAACTGCGGTATTTAGTGGGGTCAGCACTTCAGGTGCCGCTTACCGCCCGCCTATAAGCGGGTGTGTGGTCGCCCCAGTCCTGTGCCTGGTTGCCCAGAGTCCGTTCTCTCAGCTCGGCCTGCAGTAATGGCTGCCGGCGTCCTTCTCCAGCTCGTGTGAGTAGGGGCGGGCCGTGGGCGTGCCCCAAGTCAGAGCGGGAAACCGGCGTCCCACAGTGTCCAGTGAGAGGGCTGGAGCATGTAAATAAGGCTCCAGCCCTCTGCGCTGTTGATTGTACAGCGTCTCTCCCCTACCCTGATTGACAGGGTGGGGGCGGGAACGAAGCGGAGCTAGGCCGCAAAAGCCGGGAACTGGATTTATAAGCGCCGCCGCCGTAAAAGCAAGTCTGGAGTGTGCTGTGCCTGTGTGTACGGGGACACAGAGTACCTGAATGGTGCAGGGCCATGTCCCTGAACGGTACCCAGCTCCGTATCCAGCAGGTTCAATGGGTCTGTGGATGGAGCCCGGCCTCAGGGCTTTGGGGCCGGTAAGATCCCACTTCCTCAGAGCCCCTCAGGGGGATGTGGAAGGAAAGCAGCATGTGGGCTCCAGCCTCCGTACCAGCAATAGGTACCTCAACCTTACAAACCGCAAGTGTGGTGAGAAGGGAGCATGCTGGGGGCCCTATATGGGCCCTCTTTTCTTCCATCCGATATAGTCAGCAGCTACTGCTGACTAAACAGTGGAGCTATGCATGGATGTCAGCCTCCTTCGCACAAAGCTTGAAAACTGGTGAGCCAGTGATCCCACTGGGGGTGTATAGCCAGAAGGGGAGGGGCCTTACACTTTTTAGTGTAATGCTTTGTGTGGCCTCCGGAGGCAGTAGCTATACACCCAATCGTCTGGGTCTCCCAATGGAGCGACGAAGAAATATATTTTTCTATATGCTTTTTCTATAACTAAGCTTATTTTGCTATATGAGTAAGAAGAGCCTGTAAGCATGTCTACACCAAGGTCAGCAGCTGATATCGTGAAACACAGGAACAGAATGAAAATATTGATAACAATTGCCAGCTATATCTGGTACGTTACGAAGACTTTGCAAGTTATGGAGTTGGAACACAGGAGGGGCTGGAGGGGAAGTCCCAAAAAATGGATAAACGTCACAGGCTTTCTGCATATGCTTTTAATATAGCTAATGGCATACTTAGGAATTTTACTACGAGATTAACCCATTACTGTTCTATAAAAAAGGCTTGTAAAAATAAAGCACATCACTTGTGTACCTGCTCTTACTGAGAGGGGTTTATACCAGATATTTTCTATGTGGTCTCAATTCCTTTGCTGGCACTCAGTGACCATCAATCTGAGATTTAGCAGGCAATCACTGTTAAGAAGGAGATATCTTCCCCGAAACTGTGGAATTCTCCTTAACAATGGTTCCATTAAAAGAAAATGTTTAAATTCTCTAAGTAAAAACATTTCATTCATTCTGGTTTATGGTTATACAGTTTTTGATAATATAAGGTTATTAACAAATATATATTCAGCAAATAGAATGTGACACATGACACTCAGGAGGCACTCACTGGAGGGTCTACACGCCCAGAGGAGCACTCACTGGAGGGTCTACACGCCCCGAGGAGCACTCACTGGAGGGTCTACACGCCCCGAGGAGCACTCACTGGCGGGTCTACACACCCAGAAGAGCACTCACTGTAGGGTCTACACACCCAGAAGAGCACTCACTGTAGGGTCTACACACCCAGAGGAGCAGTCACTGGAGGGTCTACACACCCAGAGGAGCAGTCACTGGGGGGGTCTACACACCCAGAGGAGCAGTCACTGGAGGTTCTACACACCCAGAGGAGCAGTCACTGGGGGGTCTACACACTCAGAGGAGCGGACACACGCTGCTGTCCCTGCAGCATCTCAGCAAGATGGATAAATAGCCGAAAGAGAATTCACTGAGAATCCCAGCAAAGACGAGAGAGGAAAAAACAAACTTCTGCTAATTCAATAGGGAAATGGATCATTTTGTTGCAACTACTTACATATTCTGTATTTTCCTACAACTTTAAAACAAGATTTTTTAATAAATAATTTTTTTTATGCATTTGTTTTGACATTAGGTTAGTTAGAGAAGTCCTGGATTAAAAATATATACACAAAGTATACTTAACACTTAGTCAAATAATTGGAAAAACACTTCATCAGCCCTGAAAGTGGATAATAGGAAAGGTCTGTACTCACCGGGGCGGTGATCTGTAGGAATCTCCTCGTTACTTCGCTGATCTCCCCTCACATTTCTCTCTGGAGAATTAATATTGCTCAGATCTTTATCCGGATCCAAAAGCTACAAAACAAAATATTGTAAAAGTCCCCGGGAATAATGGAGATAAGATCGGGACATGTGAGGTCTGTGGTCAGCTGTGATCCTGCCGTCTCCACCACTCTCATTACACAAGTATAAAACATCTAATACTGGAGGAGAAAACAAGACTGACCACAAGGAGGTCACAGCCGTCTACACCTCATAGGGGAGATCTCCATCTACCTGAGGATCCTGTGGAGGAGGAGCGGGACATCTCTCTGGGGTCGTCCTCGTACTGGAGAGACCTGCAGGAGACACAGACAGGACGGACATCATTATTACATACAGATAATTATTAGTGATGAGCGAGTACTAAAATGCTCGGGAGCTCGAGGCTCGGGCCGAGCATCTCAAAATACTCGTGTACTCGGCCCGAGCACCGAGCCCAATGTTATCCTATGGGAGACCCGAGTATTATTCTGAAATGATCCCCGGCAGCATGTAGAAACCATAAAACTGTAAATTAAAAAAAAAAACCTGCGTGTGTGTGTAAGCGTGCATATATATATACACGCGGAGTGGAGTGCGGGAGGGGCCGTAGCCGAGCGGGGAAGTGTCGGGCTAAAGGCACGGTCATGCTGTGAGGGCCGGCCAATCACTGCAATTCCACAAGTAACAGGGCTGTGGCATTGCAGTGGTCTGCCAGCCAATCCCTGCATAAGGGATGGCTGTAAAAAGAGCGCCAACATGAAGACCACGAGTTCAGCACGAGTATCGCGAAATTACTCGGTCCCCGCCGAGTAGCCCGACTACAGTGATACTTGTGCGAGTACCGAGTAGTGACAAGCATGCTCGCTCATCACTAATAATTATAGGCCGGGTGTATTCAGTCCTGTCTATTACCTGGTGATGTGCGGGGCTGGGGCTCCTCCATCATCACCTCCTTGTACCGGTCCTTGTGTCCTTCTAGATACTCCCACTCCTCCATGGAGAAATAGACGGTGACGTCCTGACACCTTATAGGAACCTGACAACACAATGATACCGTCATCACCCAGAATCCTCCAGTGCTGTCCTGTATAATGTCCCAGCATTCCCAGCAGTGTCACCTCTCCAGTCAGCAGCTCCAGCATCTTGTTGGTGAGTTCTAGGATCTTCTGGTCATTGATGTCCTCATGTATCCGGGGGTGAGGTGGAGGCCCCGGGATTGGGCTCAGGGTTCCTCCCCGTCCTTCACACACAGGGGCCTGACAGCGATCACTAGAGGTCTTCACTACTGTGTAATCCTGAGTGTGGAGACATTAATAATATCACTACAGACATTTCCAGGGTCCATCACCTCCCCGGTCATATCCTCTGTTATCCCCATAGATAATGATGTAATGTGATGACATCAGAGCCTCTCACCTCCCTGGTCATATCCTCTGTTATCCCCATAGATAATGATGTAATGTGATGACATCAGAACCTCTCACCTCCCCGGTCATATCCTCTGTTATTCCCATAGATAATGATGTAATGTGATGACATCAGAACCTCTCACCTCCCCGGTCATATCCTCTGTTATTCCCATAGATAAGGATGTAATGTGATGACATCAGAGCCTCTCACCTCCCCGGTCATATCCTCTGTTATCCCCATAGATAATGATGTAATGTGATGACATCAGAGCCTCTCACCTCCCCGGTCATATCCTCTGTTATCCCCATAGATAATGATGTAATGTGATGACATCAGAGCCTCTCACCTCCTCGGTCATATCCTCTGTTATTCACATAGATAATGATGTAATGTGATGACATCAAAACCTCTCACCTCCCCGGTCATATCCTTTGTTATTCCCTTAGATAATGATGTAATGTGATGACATCAGAACCTCTCACTTCCCCGGTCATATCCTCTGTTATTCCCATAGATAATGATGTAATGTGATGACATCAGAACCTCTCACCTCCCCGGTCATATCCTCTGTTATTCCCATAGATAATGATGTAATGTGATGACATCAGAACCTCTCACCTCCCCGGTCATATCCTCTGTTATCCCCATAGATAATGATGTAATGTGGTTACATCAGAGCCTCTCACCTCCCCGGTCATATCCTCTGTTATTCCCATAGATAATGATGCAATGTGATGACATCAGAACCTCTCACCTCCCCGGTCATATCCTCTGTTATCCCCATAGATAATGATGTAATGTGGTTACATCAGAGCCTCTCACCTCCCCGGTCATATCCTCTGTTATTCCCATAGATAATAATGTAATGTGATGACATCAGAACCTCTCACCTCCCCGGTCATATCCTCTGTTATTCCCATAGATAAAGATGTAATGTGATGACATCAGAGCCTCTCACCTCCCCGGTCATATCCTCTGTTATTCCCATAGATAATGATGTAATGTGATGACATCAGAACCTCTCACCTCCCCGGTCATATCCTCTGTTATTCCCATAGATAATGATGTAATGTGATGACATCAGAACCTCTCACCTCTCCAGTAAGATGGCAGATTATCTCTAGACTCAGGTTTAATATCTTCTCCATAATTTTGTCTTTATTCATCTTTCTTGGGTCAATGAGGAAAAAAATCCTATTTAAAAAACAACAGAAGATCCTTCATGTGCCATGATCGTGCGCTTTGCCTCCAGTAATGTAGCAGAGCTGGAATCATCGCTGGACCTCATGATGATTACGTGGGACCTGCAGGGGTGTTTTGGGGATTAATAAAGTGGTGAAAGAGGATGTTTATTTTTCCATTTTATTCCAAATAAAGGATTTTTTTGGTGTTTGTGTTTATTTCTTTTCCCTTACAGATTAGTAATGGGGGGGAGGGGGGATTCAGACGCCTGTCATTAGTAACCTAGGGCTTAGTGGCAGCTGTGGGCTATTATTAACCCCTTATTACCCCAATTTCCATCGCACAAGGGCAGAGGGGGGTAAAGTGTTGGTATTGTCACATCTAATGGATGCAACAATCCTGGGCGGCTGCAGGCTGATATTTTTAGGCTGAGGCAGGAGCCCAATAAACATGGGTCTCCCCAGTCTGAGAATACCAGTCACCAGCTGTCAGGCTTTATTTTGGCTGGGTATCAAAGTTGGGGGGGACCGCAAACTGTTTTTTTTTATTATTTATTTAAATAATTAAAAAAAAACAACAGCATGGGGTCCCTATGTGCTTTATCTGTGCTGGGTATCATAATATGGGGGACCCTACACCAATATTTTTTTAAATTTATTTTTACTGTACGATAGACCCGCAGACCAGGTCTGTGATTGGTTGAAGGCAGACACTGTCACACTGGCTGGGAGCGCGTTTGGCTGCAACTCATCACAGATGCCTGTGGGTGGGGAAAGCAGTGAATAGAATCATAGAATCATAGAATCATTGAGTGGTAGAATTGAAATGGATTTCCTGGGTCATCTAGTCCAACCCCATGCTCGAAGCAGAATTCACTAAATCATCCCAGACAGATGTCCGTCCAACCTCTTTTTAAAGAAAATGAGAACAAAACTGATCCCTCTACAGTGTGACAGCCTTTAAGATACAGTCATATGAAAAAGTTTGTGCACCCCCTATTAATGTTAACCTTTTTTCTTTATAACAATTTGGGTTTTTGCAACAGCTATTTCAGTTTCATATATCTAATAACTGATGGACTGAGTAATATTTCTGGATTGAAATGAGGTTTATTGTACTAACAGAAAATGTGGAATCCGCATTTAAACAAAATTTGACCGGTGCAAAAGTATGGGCACCTCAACATAAAAGTGACATTAATATTTTGTAGATCCTCCTTTTGCAAAAATCACAGCCTCTTGTCGCTTCCTGTAGCTTTTAATGAGTTCCTGGACCCTGGATGAAGGTATATTTGACCATTCCTGTTTACAAAACAATTCAAGTTCAGTTAAGTTTGATGGTCGCCGAGCATGGACAGCCGCTTCACATCATCCCACAGATTTTCAATGATATTCAGGTCTGGGGACTGGGATGGCCATTCCAGAACATTGTAATTGTTCCTCTGCATGAATGCCTGAGTAGATTTGGAGCGGTGTTTTGGATCATTGTCTTGCTGAAATATCCATCCCCTGTGTAACTTCAACTTCGTTACTGATTCTTGCACATTTTTGTCAAGAATTTGCTGATACTGAGTTGAATCCATGCGACCCTCAACTTTAACAAGATTCCCGGTGCTGGCATTGGCCACACAGCCCCAAAGCATGATGGAACCTCCACCAATTTTTACTGTGGGTAGCAAGTGCTTTTCTTGGAATGCCGTGTTTTTTTGCCTCCATGCATAACGCCTTTTTGTATGACCAAACAACTCAATCTTTGTTTCATCAGTCCACAGGACCTTCGTCCAAAATGTAACTGGCTTGTCCAAATGTTCTTTTGCATAGCTCAGGCGACTCTGTTTGTGGCGTGCTTGCTGAAACGGCTTCTTTTGCATCACTCTCCCATACAGCTTCTCCTTGTGCAACGTGCGCTGTGTAGTTGACCGATGCACATTGACACCATCTGCAGCAAGATGAAGCTGCAGGTCTTTGGAGGTGGTCTGTGGAATGTCCTTGACTGTTCTCACCATTCTTCTTCTCTGCCTTTCTGATATTTTTCTTGGCCTGCCACTTCTGGGCTTAACAAGAACTGTACCTGTGTTCTTCCATTTCCTTACTATGTTCCTTACAGTGGAAA
Organism: Anomaloglossus baeobatrachus; assembly: GCF_048569485.1. NCBI lineage: Eukaryota > Metazoa > Chordata > Amphibia > Anura > Aromobatidae > Anomaloglossus > Anomaloglossus baeobatrachus. Next base: position 958,981,061 of record NC_134353.1, read on the forward strand.
CTGACAGTTTAAATCTCTGAGACAACTTTTTGTACCTTCCCCCGAACAACTATGTTGAATAATCTTTGTTTTCAGATCATTTGAGAGTTGTTTTGAGGAGCCCATGATGCCACTCTTCATAGGAGATTCAAATAGGAGAACAACTTGCAAGTGGCCACCTTAAATACCTTTTCTCATGATTGGATACACCTGCCTATGAAGTTCAAAGCTCAATGAGGTTACAAAACCAATTTAGTGCTTTAGTAAGTCAGTAAAAAGTAGTTAGGAGTGTTCAAATCAAGAAATTGATAAGAATGACCATACTTTTGCACCGGTCAATTTTTCTTTAAATGCGGATTGCACATTTTCTGTTAGTACAATAAACCTCATTTCAATCCAGAAATATTACTCAGTCCATTAGTTATTAGATATATGAAACTGAAATAGCTGTTGCAAAAACCCAATTTATTATAAAGAAAAAAGGTTAACATTAATAGGGGTGCCCAAACTTTTTTATATTACTGTATTTGTAGACAGCTATTAGGTCTCCTCTCAGTCTTCTCTTTTGCAAGCTAAACAATCCTAAATCCTGTAACCCTTCCTCATAGGACATGGTTTGCAGACCGGTCACCATTCTGGTCACTCTTCTCTGAACTTGCTCCAGTTTCTTGATGTCTTTTATAAAATGTGGTGCCCAGAACTGGACACAATATTCCAGATGAGGTCTGACCAAAGAGGAGTAAAGGAGGATAATGACTTCACGTGATCTAGACTGTATGCTTCTGTTAATACATCCTAGAATGGTGTTTGCCTTTTTTGCTGCTGCATCACACTGTTGACTCAGTTGTTCAGTCTGTGGATCTATTAGTATACCTAAGTCTTTTTCACACAGGCTGTTGGATAGCTGTATTCCTCCAATGCTGCAGTATATGCTCTTTTCATTATTGTTGCCAAGATGTATGACTTTGCATTTCTCCCTGTTAAAAACCATTCTAATATGCAATGAAGGTAATGAGCGGCCTGGGAAGTGAAGGTGCGGGAGCGTACAGCTGCGCGGTGATTCGGTAAGTATAGCGCACCTGGTGCAATCCCGTATCTTTTCTACCACCATTTTTAAGTGCTGGTTTCTGGTCCCCATAGACATATATGTCCGGTCAGATACCCTGGATCAATTCCGGGCCGAAACCGGGTATTTTATTAACTCGGTTAGACCCGCTAATCCAGGGTATCTGCGAGTCCGGCCATCAGTAGGGTGAAAAACCAAAACAAAACCACTAAAAAGAATGGACATGTTCATTCTACGCAGCAAAAAAAAAAAAACCAGAGCGATTTACAATACCGTCGGGAAAACATCACAGTTGTTTTGTGTGTGTGTGTGTGTGTGTGTGTGTATGAGATTTCTGCACTCTCATAGGCTTTGCTGGGACTGTGAAAGCAGCATTTTATTAGCATGTATTTGCATAAAACCAAGGCAAAAACCATGCTAAAAATGGTGCAAAAATGCAGCAAAGGGCCCTGTGTGAAGATAGTACGAGTCTTTGGGCAATGGGAAGCCAGTGAAGAGATTGGCAGAGAGGAGAGGCCAATTAATAGTGGGGGACAGGTGGATTAGTCAGACAGCAAAATTTAGGATAGATTGGAGGGGAGTAAGAACGTTAAAAGGGAGGCCACAGCGGAAGAGGTTACAGTAGTCCAGGCGAGAGATGATGAGGGCGTGCACTAGTGTTTTTGCAGATTCTTGGTCAAAGAATGTACAGATCCGAAAAATATTTTTGTGTTGGAGTCGGCAGGAGATGGAAGTGGCTTGAATATATGGATTGAAGGAGAGGGAAGAGTCGAGGGTTACCCCCAGGCAGTGAGCATGATGGACTGGGGAGAGTGAGCAGCCATTGAGTTTGATGGATAAGTCAGGTGGAGTGGTAGAGTGAGACGGAGGAAAAATAATAATTTCTGTTTTGTCCATGTTCAGTTTTAGAAATGTCAAGATGGACATGCTGTTCCAGAAGTGTGGAGGCGTAGGGAAGAAGTGATATGGGGTGATAGCCAGACACAGAGGATGTGTCAAGGGAGGGCTTTTTGAGGATGGGTGTGATGGATTAATGTATAAAGCATGAGGGGAAGACACCAGTTGTTAGTCATAGGTTGAATAGAAGGGTTAGAATTGGGATGAAGACTCCATTGAGGTTGGGGATGAGGGGATGACAGAGACCTCATTGGAAACTATAGACCCATCTCGCTCCTAAATTCTGACCTGAAAATATTGGCAAAAACCCTAGCCACCAGACTACAAAAAATAGTACCGAACCTTATACACAAAGATCAAGTGGGGTTCATTGCGAACAGAGGAGCAGAAGACGCTAACCAGACAAATCTTAAACCTACTCACTCACTCACTCAGGGGAAACTAAGACTCCCACAGTCTTTATCACAATTGATGCTGAGAAGGCATTTGACCGGGTTCAGTGGAACTACTTACTTCAAACTTTAAAAAAAAATGGCTTCAATGGGAGGGTATTAGACTTTATAAAATCATTCTACTCAAACCTGTCTGCAAGAATTTTAACAAATAGTCTCCTCTCGGGTAAAATCAACCTTTCGAATGGAACAAGGCAGGGGTGTCCTCTTTCCCCGTCATTGTTCGATCTTTTCATTGAGCCCTTGGCGGAGAAGATCAGGATGGACAGCCGGATTAGGGGCGTCCCTGCTAATAACAGACAATTCAAAGTGTCACTTTTCGCAGATGACATCCTACTCTCTCTAACGGATCCACTGAACTCGGTCAAACAGACCTTGGAAGTTTTTAAAGAGATCTCAAGGGTCTCATTATATAGGGTCAATATGGATAAAACCCAGGCTATGCACCTCAATCTGGATCAGGATCTATTAAACGTCCTACAATCGGCAATCATATTTCAGTGTAATGTGGACAGCATGTCTTATTTAGGAATCAAACTAACAAAAAACACAAAGGACTGCGCTAACCAGAATATTACTGACATTTATAATACCGTCCAAAAAGATCTACAACATCTGTCCAAAGTAGAGCTTTCCTGGTTAGGAAAAATAAACACATACAAAATGCTGGAACTTCCCAAGCTACTTTATATATTCAGAACTATCCCATTACCAATCAAGAAGAAGCTTATACAAAAACTCCAAACTCAACTAACATCTTTTGTATGGGGTAAAACTAAACCTCGAGTAGCAAAATCTACCCTAAACAAAAACAGAATCAATGGGGGGTTGGGGATGCCAAACATAATGGCCTACTATCAAGCAACGACTATTAAAAGCAGCCAGACATATTGGAACAGAGATGATAAACCTGCATGAGTGGGACTTGAAGATTCTTACTGTCCAAAAAAGTTGGAGACCTGGTGGTGGCCTACCTATGCGACTCTAAAAAGCGACTACCTAAGGAGGTCATCACCAGGAACTCAATAATAACTTGGAGGAAATTTGGAGCCCATTCTAGAAAAATACACGGCACCGAATCAATAGGTTGGATGAAGATCGAAACGCTTTCTGCATTCTCACCAAGAATAAAGCTCAACGACTGGAAATCCAAGGGAATATGCTTAATCTCAGACATACTCGATAACGATAAGCTGAAACCCTACCAAGACTTAGCAAAAGAATTCAAACTAACAAAGTCAAATAAGAAAACTTGGAAGATAACAGAAAAAATATTCATGAAACCTAGCACCACCTTCCACCTTCCAAGTAACATCACAGCTCTCTTAAAGAATCCAAATAATCAAAACACTTGGAAAACCAAATATATCTACCAAATTTATAACGAAGACACAAATCTCCTTAACTTAAAACACTTGGAAAAGTGGAAAATCGAGTTAAAAATCCCAGAAAATCAATTTGAAGAAAGATTTCAAAAGTCATTGGCCACAGTCTACAAAAATATACCTTGCGTTGCTCTTATAGAAACCAATTATAAGATAATAACCCGCTGGTATTACACACCCCATAAATTGCATTTAATTAACCCAGATACCTCAAACAAATGCTGGAGAAACTGTGGAAATTCAGGCAACATAACTCACATATTTTGGTCGTGTCCAAAAATTAAGAAATTCTGGACAGACATTCAATCACTTATAAGGTCCATTACACAGCTAGATGTAGCTCTAACTCCAGAATTAGTTCTTCTTCTCTTAAACATTGAAGCGATATCTAAACATTTTAGGCCCATAGTAATACATATTCTACTAGTGTCCACTAATCTCATTGCATCCAAATGGAAAAGTGAGAAAGCTCCTAATATTCAAGAAGCTAAGGAGAAACTAACTCTACATAAAACTTTAGAGTACTACTATGCCATAAAAAATAATACTCAAAGTACCTCACCAAATGGGACCCATGGCCAGAGCCCAATCACCGACAGACTATATAGCCCAACTGATGTTAAGGAAACACTAACTATATTCGAGAAATACAAGCTCACTAATAATTCCAGGCTTGAAGCTCTAGTCTTTGATACCTCCCTGATCTAAAACTCACTAGAATTATATGTTTCTGATCTCGCAAATTTGCTGGACTGTCTACGGAATCCATGTCAGGAAGTTGTTAATTTTATTTGTTGTTTAGTTATGTTTTGCAAAAAGTTAATTCATAAGCAATTGATTTGACCAACAAAATATACTGCTTGATGTATCAACACTAACAAACTGGAGGGTCAAAATATGTGCATTTTCTTAACCTTGCTTTACTATCTATATGTCCTTAAATTTTGTAACGCATGATTTCAAGATTTGTTAACTACAAAACCTAATAAAAATCATTTGAATAGAGGTTGGGGATGAGGTGGAACGGGAGCAGGTCAAGTGCGCAGATGGTGAGATGTGATCTGGAGAGGAGAGCTGATATTCTGATCTGTCATGATGAAGAAGCTGAATATGGAAGAGGAGGGCTCAGTAGTAGAGATGAGCAAGTACCGAAATATTCGTAATCGCTATACTCGTAGTTAGTACTTTGTTCTAGTGTCACTGCGTTGAGAAACATGTGATGGTGTCTCCGTGGTGTTGGATGTTGACCTCCCCGAGGTCAACCATCCTTACCTATGTATACATAATTTCTAGTTAGCTATTCCCCAGCACTTTAAAAAGCCAGCTAAAACGCGCCCGTGAAAATGTTGATCATTGACCTGAGGCGCCTGAAGTGGTCCTGTAACATACGTTTTGGAGGGACTGCTGTTGGTTATACCTTCGGGTGGTCCCTCTCTCATTGATAATGCGTTTAGTGTATCAGGCAGCACAAAATGCTAGTAATACTACTTTGTATTTGGCAAGCCCACAAGCAACGTATTACTCTGGCTGATGTGGATGGCACAGGCCAAGCTGTGACCCCAAAAACAGAGGAGGAAGACGGTCCAGTGCCTTTAAAGAAGAGGCAGCACAAAATGACACTACTCTGTGTGCTGGAAAAAAAGAGCTCTGCCTTTGACAAGAGCTGTTCATATAAGAACACTGGAAGAACAGTGTAACCTCTCCTTACTTGAAAGTCTCTCCCTTCCTGCACTACACTACACTGACCAATTATACACCGCAGGTAGCTCTGGAAAGGGTTTTCGTGTTATTAAGAGGCATAAACACTCTCCCTAGCAGCTGCTCACCCTATCCGTATACTCATACAATGCTGGTTCCGGATGCAATGTGCGCAAAATGGCAATGGAAGGGCTTTTATAGACCCTATGACGCTGCGTGGCCGATCAATCACAGTAATGCCACAACCAAGATGGCTTCAGTATTACTGTGATTGGTTAAGAAGCCCAGCATGTTTAGTGGCTGCAAATCAGGCGCCATATCTGCTGGGCGGGACATACGAATATCGCAAGGTGAATACAAAAAAACCTCGCAATATAACGAGTAACCCGAATACCGTACTATTTGTGTGAGTAGTGTAGCACCTCAGGGGTTACTCGTCACTGGGCCAGTGGTTTTGTGGGGTTGCTGTGACTGGCCTGACCCGGCTCCGTGGCCCCGTCGGCTACATGTAAAGGACAAATTATTGGGTGTCCGGTGTAAAGGGGGATGGAAGGAGGGTGAAGGGTCCCTGGGAAGTGTGTCACCGGTTGCAGCGATGACGGGGGGTCCCGGCCTCCTCTGCCGCGGACCCTTCCTGCGACTTTTCCTCTTCCAGGAGCGGTGTTGGATGGGAATTAGGGATGCTTTGCAGTGCCACCTGTGGTGCGCGGCCAGGTATCGGCCATCGCTGCGAGATGTTGCTCTCCTCCAGGCCTGATGTTAACGCAGCCCAGATAGTCCAGCTCCCAGGAGCGAGCCCCAGGGAGGATCAGGACGATGGGGACAGCTGATGGCACCAAATTGCGGGCGGCGGCGCCAGCAATGACAGGGACAACACCGGGGCTGCAGTTCAAAGTTGTTTTTACTCACAGTTCTTAAAAATCCCCGTAGGTGCTGCTTTCTGCCGCCATGGATGGACTCCAGTCGTTCCCGGGTGAATCAGAGACAATAACTGGTGTCTCCCCATGGCCTGAAGCATCTTGGGGACTCCGCTGTCCGTGTTAAGTGTCTCGTCCCATATGCAGGTGACGCAGATCCTCGCCATGGGGCCTGGCTGTAAACCCGACCCCGGATCCTATATGTCACTTTGCTCCGGGAAAGTGGGTAGTGGGCAATGGGACATGGAATCCCCATCCCCTGTAGATTTGTTAGAGTCCATGAAGGTGTTCCCAACTGTGGAAGCGGTTAGGCTCCCCCCCAGCTGCCATGTCTCACCATCTCCACCGGTCGCCTCTGTCTCTCGCCCTCTTCCAGTCTGGCCGGTCATAGCTATAGAAGCTCTGTGAAGCACTCTCTATAATAGCCGTGGTACTACAAGTTCCATGATGTTCTGGCACGCTCTCCTCCTTTCCCGACATAGCTCCTAACCACACATCCCGGGCAGTCCCCCTGAGGGGAGCTGAGTGTAGCACTCCCCCCAGGGGACCTGTTGTTCCTTCGCTGTCTCAGACTGTTCTAACTAGAAACTGTTTGTGTTTGCTCACTTACTCAGTGCCCCCACCCTTGGGATGACTCAGGCTGCCGGGAACCCGTTGCTAAGGTGACCGGGAATTCCCCAGACTGTCTAGCTTCCTGTGTAAGTGGTGACTCATAGCTAGATGTTTTGTGCAAGTGAAACAAACACCAGTGGTTAACTTCTTCATCACCTAAGTCCAAGCATTGCACCTTCAATGAAATGCAATGTGTGACGCCCTGGCAAAACCAGGGTGTCACAGACCTGCAGAAATCCAGCAAAGAGCAGGTCATTCTCCTCCTTGGTAACCTGATCCCACACCAGTGCAGCAGGACAGACACCTCCCCCCCCAGTGTAAGAGCAAAACAGAGCAGCAGAGGAGGGGCTGGAGCAGAGTGTGTGGGGAGAGGGAGAAGAGAGGAGCCCGGAGTTGTAGCTCCCGGGCTGCTACAGAAGCGTTCTCCAAAAGGGCCGGGACAGGCTGTTAGTGAGGAAGGGACTTGAGGTGATCGGGGCAGGGTAGTGGCCCGCCGGTATCGAAAGAGATCCCGGATCACTGCAGGGGAGTGGACTCCCCGTTCCCAGCTGAGGAGGAAAGAAAGAGAAAGAGTGGAGAAAGAGGCACCTGGCTGCAGGGAAAGAACAGGGGCTGCTGCACCGTGTGTGGGACTTCAACACCCTCCGTACCGAAGGCTACGGACACCGGCAATTTCTGGTTAATTCCTGACTCTGTGTGAATTTCCTTGCAAAGCGAACTGTGAGTAATAACATCCCCCGGTCCAACCGGGCGCACATCTCTCAGACGGTCTCCATCTCCTCCCTGCACCACCTCACCGGGGTCCCGGGACACCAACACCCTACCCGTGGAGGGAAATCACCACCTTAATGCCCACCACCATCCTCGGGATCCATTAACCGGCAGCGGCGGTGCTCCGTTACTTCACCGCACACCACGGGTGGCGTCACAGACAATCTCCCTTACCTAATCCCCTTCTTACTGTGGAGCCTGGGATCACAGACCGGGTCACGCCACCGTGATACCCACAGAAGTGACCCCGTGGCCCGGATCTGAGTACCCCTTATCCCGGGGCGACACACAATGCTCTGTGGCAACTGACTCTCAGGTGCGCCACAGTAGCAAATAGTGGGTATGAGGAGGGACTGTGGGGAGTGAGGGCCAAAGCTTCCTCTGATGTTTGTGTACCGCCCCGCGGGCTCGGCTGCGACCGCCAAGCCGCTCGGATCCGTGCTCGTACTGCGGGTGGTGGCTCGAGCCTCTTACGGACCCGGGGGTCATGTCTCTCTGCAAGGGAGTTGGCGTTACACGCGGGGACTTGGGTGAGGAGTTCCACGGCCGGGGCCGCGGTCGTTTGGTTTGGGATGTAAGTTCGTGACGCCACCCACGAGTTGTGGTGATTGTAGACACCACCACTGCGGAGAAGGTATGGGGGCTCCCAGGTAATAATGGCGCAGCTAGGTGTTGACCCCTCCGTGGGTAGGAGGTGTTGGTCCCGGGGCCCGGTTGGCGAGGGCCGGGGTGCAGGGTGAAGTGTTGCGGTGCGGTGCGGGGCCCGAAGGCACTGGTGTACTCACTCTGACACAAGACACCGGAGTCTCTGGTAAACCAATCGGAGTGATGAACGGGGCCCGCAGCCGGCTGCAGCTTCTCCCAGAATAGGTTGGTGGTTTCCGCCTTTTTCCTGCACCTCTTTGTGTGTAAATATTTGACTCCTGTGCCTAGACACCGATAGTCCGCTCCCTGACTTGTATATGCCGTAGGAGCCCGTTTGCCCGCAGACGCTGGCCCTTTGGGTCACTATGCCTTGGCGGTGGCTTTACCCTGTATGGTTGGGCTGTTGTCTTCTAACGGGGCTTGTGTGGGATAGGTCCTTAAGTCCAGTCTGCAATCAGTTGATTTAACTCGGCCCTGTCAGTTCAGGGCTTTGTACTGGGTCTGAGTACCCTGCCTGGTGCTCCGGTATCCAGTCGGTTCCCCGGTTCGGTATCGGCGGGCCACCGCCCGGCCCCGGTCCCTATGGTTCCACCGGCTGTAATCCCAGCTCCTGCAGGCGGCCACCACCGTCTGCCTCCTTGCCAATGGCGACTGGGCTCTGACCCAGCCACCTGGTAGTCTACTGGCAGGCCTGGACACAGGACTGCCCGTGAAATTGACTGCTCTCCTCCTGTACTTGAACTGTTCTCTTTGTTTTCCCGCCTCCAGGCCTGTGAACTCCTCGGTGGGCGGAGCCAACCGCCTGGCTCTGCCCCCTGATGTGGACATCAAACCTGGAGGGTGGTGATAAGGTTTTTAGTTTGACTGGTGTTACCTAATCGGGAGGGGGGGTGTGGTGTTGTTTGTCACTACCTGGGACGATCTGACTAGTCTAGGGCGTCACATTTGTGCACACTATCAGGACACGCTGTGTCCAGGACCCAGCGCGTCTCCTCCTGTGGGGCCAATGAGTGCTCTCTGCAGAAGACCGCAGCTTCTCATGCCCACGATCAGGGTTCAGTCCACTGCAGTCTTAGGCCCGTTTCACACATCAGTGTAAAACACGCACATGTCCCTGCGTGTGCCGTGAATCACGGCACACGTGGGTTGTCTAAGTGCAATCCGGGCTCCGTTCTCCGTGGCCCGTGATTGCACTTAGAGATTAACTCACCTGTGCGCGCTCCCGCTCTCCATGGTGCTGATCGCTCCCGCGGTGCAGCATCCGGCCGGCGCTGACCCCCGCAGCAGCTGCTTCCGGGTCGGCTGTGTCGTGCATCATGAATATGCGCGACAGTAATGAGCCGGGTCAGAAGCAGCAAGCTGCACGGGCTGTAGAGGACATCGCTGGAGCCGAGTGAGTAAAAATGATTTTTATTTTAAAAGCACGTTTTTTTCTGGCACGTGTTTCACGGACCACACCACTGCGTGGTCCGTGGGACATCAGTGATGCCAGAAAAAAATGGACATGTCTCCGTGCGGCAATCATGGACACGCGGGTATGCCGCACGGAGACACGTGCAGTGAAAAATCACTGATGTGTGAGCAGACCCATTCATTATAATGGGTCTGCGTATGTCAGTGATTCTGGTACGTTTAAAAAAAAGCACAAACGTTGCATCTCTGCAGCATAAATTGACATGATGTGGCTTGGAAAGGTGCACTGCCCCCATAGTGGGAGCTCATGGGGACAGAGAAGCTGCCACTGCACCCATAGTGGGGGCTCATGGCGACAGAGAAGCTGCCACTGCATTCATAGTGGGTGTTCGCAGGGATGGAGAAGCTGCTGCTGCACCCATAGTGGGGGGGTCACAGGGATGGAGAAGCTGCCGCTGCACCCATAGTGGAAGCTCAAGGGGATAAAGAAGCTTCTGCTGCACCTATAGTGGGAGCACAAGGGGACGGAGAGGCTGCCGCTGCATTCATAGTGGAAGCTCAAGGGGATGGAGAAGCTGCCGCTGCATCCATAGTGGGAGCTCAAGGTGATAGAGAAGTTGCTGCTGCACCCATAGTGGGGGCTCACAGGGACAGAGAAGCTGCCCTGCACCCATAGTGGGAGCTCATGGGGACAAAGAAGCTGCCGCTGCAGCCATAGTGGGAGCTCATGGGGACGAAGAAGCTGCCGCTGCACTCATAGTGGGAGCTCATGGGGACGGAGAAGCTGCTGCTGCACCCATAGTGGGTGTTCGCAGAGATGGAGAAGCTGCTGTTGCACCCATAGTGGGAGCTCATAGGGGAGAGAGTATCCTAGTGAGGAGCAGAAGATGCTGAATGCCATGAGACAGGTGTGGCGCCCCTGAGGCTTCCGTTGCCACAGAGACATTGCACCTCAGCCAGAGGTGTGATGTCCCATCCTGGGTAAGGAAAAGGGTAAACGCCGGTCCACAGGCAAATCTGCACTACACCATTGTTAGGCACACACAGGGACCGGGAATAGTGGCAGCTACCCTCCCACGCTGCATGCTGGGAGGGGCCGTAAGACCCATCCCTTCTCCCATAGGGTGGAGGCTAGCAACTGGGTGGGTGGGAGGAGCCAGCAGAGAGTAGAGTAGAAGCAGGAATCAGTTAGGTTCAGTTTACCTCAGACCCGCAACACACATCCGTTTTTTTTTGTACGTGTGCGGTACGTATTTGCACGTACCAGAGACACGTACACACGGAGACCCATGTTATTCAATGGTAGATGGCACACACACGTAAAATCACACGGAACGTGTGTCCGTGTCGTAAGTACGTGTGTGCGCTTTTCTACACGGACGACATGTCCGTTTTTGGCCGGCAGCACGCAGGCACGGACCCGCTTTAGTCTATGGGTCCGTGCCTGCACGACCGCACACGGAGTATGTCCATGTTCAGCACGTATCGTCCGTGTCCGTTTTTCATCACGAAATCTGAAACACTTGTTACCAATCTATCAGGTCAATTGATGGCAAACAAAAACACCAGGATCTCATGATGAATAATTAACAACGTTAATTGGATAAGAATGCGGGCCTTTATAAACGGACAGCACACGGACAGCACACGTACGTATTTTATGTCAATACGGACATTCCACACGCACACACGGCTCGCATACGCCATCACACGGATGCCATACGTACCGGAGAAACGCCCCTAAAAAACGGAACACGGACCCGAAAAACGGACCGTGAGACACGTACGTTTTTTTTGCGGAAGTGTGTTTTAGGCCTCAGGGAGGGAGAGAGTGAAGACTGAAAGGAGAAGGAGAAGGAGGTAGTTACCTCAAGAAAAGCCTGAAGAGAGCTGAGTTCCTGGTGAAGACCCTGTGGCCCGGCTAGGCCCAGGTGACACCACAACAAGACCCAAAGAGGGAGGAAAGGGTTCCAGGGCCACATCAGGCACATCTGCCCGTGGCCTGTTCCACAGTGAGAGCAGGTGGAGGGACCAGGCTGCATACAGGGGACGGTCCCTAGAAACTAGAGGAAGAGAAGTCATTTCCAAAGGTAAAAACCGAGGCCCAGGGTGGTTCAAGCCCCCAAGGCCACAGCCCACTGCAGAACCCCTGGGAAGAGGGTGAAGTTTCAGCTAGGCTAGCCCTTTCTCCGGAGGCTGTAGTGGTGGCCAAGCCAGGTTCATCCAGCAAAGGCAAGGCTTAGAAGACAGCTGAAGAGAGGAACACAATAGAAGGGTGCACCGGCTTTTATTCCCAGATCTACCCGGGATCAGCGGAGGTCCCTGACAGGGGGTTCCAGCCGTCCAAAGGCACAGTGCGCCATAAACCAGGAATTGTGAGTAAACAACTTGAAACTGCACCCTTGGTGTTGCCTCTGTTATTTCATATGCACTGCATAGACTTCCATCATTGCATAGACTTCCATCACTGCATACACTCTTACAAGCCCCAACTGTTGCCCCGGGGGAACCGCTCCACCTGTGGGGAGCAGGACCATCCAAGCTGCCATTACATCAGCCCCGGAGGCCCCATACAGCAGCGGCGGCTTAATAGCCGCAAACCACAGGTGGCGTCACGAATATAAACTTTAATCACCCCCATTGAAGCCATATTAATTGACTCCCGCCAGGGTCGCGGAGTCAGGCCCCGCCACCACTGATGACCCCGGACTAGTCCGGCCTGGCACCGGGTGTCCCATAGCCCTGGGGTGGGCGAGTCAACTTTGGCGTCACGAACAGGATTTTGTGCCCGGACCCACCGGGTACTGTGCGCCTGAAAAGACTGTGAAAGAACTGTGTTTTACTGAAAAAAACTGCCGCCATTAGCCTGGCTGAGTGTGGGAAGAAGAGGGGCGTGCCTGCAGAAAGAGCGCGAAAGTAAGCCCCGCCCCTTGATCTTGCAAGGAAGAGCGCAAAGCTAAGCCCGCTATGCAGAGCAGAGATTGAAAAATGGCGCCCTGAAAAGAGAATTGACTGTCTGGCGGTTCAGCTTGCTGCCTAAAGAAAGGAGAAGTCGAGTTACCGGCCAGAGAAGGAGAATCACGAAAAGACAAAGGGGGAGCGGACGGAAGATGTCTGTGTTCGGCCCTGTTGGCGGCATGGCGGGACTCCGAAGTGGAAGAGGCGGAGTAGCTTTTGATGTGGAAGATCGCGGCCCGAGTGAGCTCCCCATGGGAACTGCTGCCTGGTTGCAGCGGGAGCTGGGTCGATTCTGTGTCCAGGTGAGAGCACAGACGCTGCAGCAGATGCTCGACTGCAAGGCGGCAGTCCGGAGGATGGTCGCCGTGGTGTGGGCCCAGGAACAGAGGGCCACCGCAGCAACCGTGTCGCGTGAAGATAAAGCCATGCAGACCCCCACGGCATCCCTCCTTAGCTGGGAGCCAGGACCCGACAGCACCGTGACGAGTGAGCCCTGTGTAGCACCACTCCGGGATCAAGAGGTACAGTGTACGCTGCCCCCGCCACCGTTCCCGCTGGAGGTCCAGAGCCCGGGGATGTATTGTGCCTGGAGAGGAAGTCCGGTGTCCCGTACGACGTTGGCACAGTGCGGTCCCCTGCGATGGTAGCCGCATCCGCAAGTTAACCCCTGAATTTAAAAGTTCAAGTTGAAAGTTTTAAAGGACCCGCTCCAGAAACAATGCCTCCTGCCTTTGTTGAATGTCCCTAAGTTCTCCAGGAGACGCCACCCAGCACAAGAGGTGGAAGAAGGAGGACCTTGTCTGACTTGTTGACCGTCGCTGGGTCGGAGCCCCAGTGGGCGCCATCAAGGGTCGGAGCCCCTGGTGGAGGACGACAAGGAGTTAATGGAGTGAGGATAGTACATAGCCCCTGTATCTCTGCCCATTGTTCTTTTCGAAGATGACACCCTTTTCCTGAATCCTTGGCCCCAGTTCTTTTTGAAGATGACCCCCTCCACTGTTTATGTGTTACCCGGCCACTAGACTGGAATGTGGTCCCCTGTTATTTATTTGTCATGTTTACCAGGCCACTGGACTTAGTGGCTGGTTCTTCCCCAAAGACTCTAAAGTTTTATTATTTTAATTTTTGCAACGTTCAAGTAATGCGCCTCCCATAAAGGGATGAAGAGTTTTACCAATGTTCTTGTTAGATGCATCTATAAAAATTTTGCAGTTTTTCCACTGTTTTTGTTGTTTCAGCCCGTGGGTGCTGGGATTCGCTGTGGGGGAGTGTGGCGCCCCTGAGGCTTCAATCGCCACAGAGACATTGCACCTCAGCCAGAGATGTGATGTCCCATCCTGGGTAAGGAAAGGGGTAAACGCCAGTCCACAGGCAAATCTGCACTACACTATTGTTAGGCACACACAGGGACCGGGGATAGTGGCAGCTACCCTCCCATGCTGCATGCTGGGAGGGGCCGTAAGACCCATCCCTTCTCCCATAGGGTGGAGGCTAGCAACTGGGTGGGAGGAGTCAGCAGAGAGTAGAGTAGAAGCAGGAATCAGTTAGGTTCAGTTTGCCTCAGGGAGGTAGAGAGTGAAGACTGAGAGGAGAAGGAGAAGGAGGTAGTTACCTCAAGAAAAGCCTGAAGAGAGCTGAGTTCCTGGTGAAGACCCTGGGGCCCGGCTAGGCCCAGGTGACACCACAACAAGACCCAAAGAGGGAGGAAATGGTTCCAGGGCCACATCAGGCACATCTGCCCGTGGCCTGTTCCACAGTGAGAGCAGGTGGAGGGACCAGGCTGCATACAGGGAACGGTCCCTAGAAACTGGAAGAAGAGAAGTCATTTCAAAAGGTAAAAACCGAGGCCCAGGGTGGTTGCAAGCCCCCAAGGCCACAACCCACTGCAGAACCCCTGGGAAGAGGGTGAACTTCCAGCTAGGCTAGTCCCTTATCCAGTGGCTGTAGTGGAGGCCAAGCCACGTTCATGCAGCAAAGGCAAGGCATAGAAGTCAGCTGAAGAGAGGAACACAATAGAAGGGTGCACCGGCTTTTATATACAGATCTACCCGGGATCAGCGGAGGTCCCTGACAGGGGTTTCCAGCCGTCCAAAGGCACAGTGTGCCATAAACCAGGAATTGTGAGTAAACAACTTGAAACTGCACCCTTGGTGTTGCCTCTGTTATTTCATCTGCACTGCATAGACTTCCATCTTTGCATAGACTTCCATCACTGCATACACTCTTACAAGCCCCAACTGTTGCCCCGGGGGAACCGCTCCACCTGTGTGGAGCAGGACCATCCAAGCGGCCATTACATCAGCCCCGGAGGCCCCATACAGCAGCGGCGGCTTAATAGCCGCAAACCACATGTGGCGTCACGAATATAAACTTTAATCACCCCCATTTAAGCCATATTAAATTGACTCCCGCCAGGGTCACGAAGTCGGGCAACGCCACCACTGACGACCCCCGGACTAGTCCGGCCCGGCACCGGGTGTCCCATAGCCCTGGGGTGGGCGAGTCACAGGCGACTATGAGTAAAGAACGCCTTGTTAAGAAATCCTCAGTGTGTCGTGATACCTGTAGAGAAACATCCGAATACGATGAAGGGAAAACAGAGGCCGACTCAGAGGCGGAAGTGAGAGCCGCGCACCCCCCACAGGGTCATACACACTCAGGGGATCCCTCAGTGAAGGACGTGGCACGCGAGCGGCCCGGCGCCTCCTATTACTGGATCCTGCTCGCAGCCAGTGAGACACCATCGGGCCGAGCTGAAATACAGGAGACGAGGCAGAAACAACACACTGGCTTTATCGAAGGACTGCGCCCGGACGAGGCCGGCGCTGAGCCCTGCACAGAGGAGCCCCCGGGGTCACACTCACAGTTCCTTGAGGCGGAGTTTCCTTCCTTTTCCAGGGTCCCGCTTCCTATGCTGAGGGGTCGCTGGCTGCTGCGCTTCTCTCTGGTTTACACAATCCACCTCGGCTTTGCTGTGCGGCCCTTCCTCTCTCACACGGTCCTGCTGTCTATGCTCCGGTACTAGCGCCGTGTTCTGCCTCCTGCTGTCTATGCTCCGGTACCGGCGCCGTGTTCTGCCTCCTGCTGTCTATGCTCCGGTACCGGTGCCGTGTTCTGCCTCCTGCTGTCTATGCTCCGGTACCGGTGCCGTGTTCTGCCTCCTGCTGTCTATGCTCCGGTACCGGCGCTGTGTTCTGCCTCCTGCTGTCTATGCTCCGGTACCGGCGCCGTGTTCTGCCTCCTGCTGTCTATGCTCTGGTACCGGCGCCGTGTTCTGCCTCCTGCTGTCTATGCTCCGGTACCGGCCCCGTGTTCTGCCTCCTGCTGTCTGTGCTCCGGTACCGGCCCCGTGTTCTGCCTCCTGCTGTCTGTGCTCCGGTACCGGCCCCGTGTTCTGCCTCCTGCTGTCTATGCTCCGGTACTAGCGCCGTGTTCTGCCTCCTGCTGTCTGTGCTCCGGTACCGGCGCCGTGTTCTGCCTCCTGCTGTCTATGCTCCGGTACCGGCCCCGTGTTCTGCCTCCTGCTGTCTATGCTCCGGTACCGGCGCCGTGTTCTGCCTCCTGCTGTCTGTGCTCCGGTACCGGCGCTGTGTTCTGCCTCCTGCTGTCTGTGCTCCGGTACCGGCCCCGTGTTCTGCCTCCTGCTGTCTATGCTCCGGTACCGGCGCCGTGTTCTGCCTCCTGCTGTCTATGCTCCGGTACCGGTGCCGTGTTCTGCCTCCTGCTGTCTATGCTCCGGTACCGGCCCCGTGTTCTGCCTCCTGCTGTCTGTGCTCCGGTACCGGCGCCGTGTTCTGCCTCCTGCTGTCTATGCTCTGGTACCGGCGCCGTGTTCTGCCTCCTGCTGTCTATGCTCCGGTACCGGCCCCGTGTTCTGCCTCCTGCTGTCTATGCTCCGGTACCGGCGCCGTGTTCTGCCTCTACTGATCCGAACCGTGCCACAATCCCAGACTCCACTACAGCTCATTCTTCCCACCACAGGACAGCATTGAAAACGCCACAACAACAGACTAAACCAACACACACAGACTGAGGGGGGAGGACGAGTCCAAGAGCCACAGATCAGAGGGGGATTATCTGCTAAAGTCACAATGTAATTCAGTCCTTTACAGAAGCAGAGCCTCGTGTGTAATGTGCTGGGAGCGGAGCCTCGTGTGTAATGTGCGGGGAGCGGAGCCTCGTGTGTAATGTGTGGGGAGCGGAGCCTCGTGTGTAATGTGTGGGGAGCGGAGCCTCGTGTGTAATGTGCGGCGAGTGGAGCCTCGTGTGTAATGTGCGGCGAGTGGAGCCTCGTGTGTAATGTGTGGGGAGCGGAGCCTCGTGTGTAATGTGTGGGGAGCGGAGCCTCGTGTGTAATGTGTGGGGAGTGGAGCCTCGTGTGTAATGTGAGCCCTGTGTAGCACCACTCCGGGATCAAGAGGTACAGTGTACGCTGCCCCCGCCACCGTTCCCGCTGGAGGTCCAGAGCCCGGGGATGTATTGTGCCTGGAGAGGAAGTCCGGTGTCCCGTACGACGTTGGCACAGTGCGGTCCCCTGCGATGGTAGCCGCATCCGCAAGTTAACCCCTGAATTTAAAAGTTCAAGTTGAAAGTTTTAAAGGACCCGCTCCAGAAACAATGCCTCCTGCCTTTGTTGAATGTCCCTAAGTTCTCCAGGAGACGCCACCCAGCACAAGAGGTGGAAGAAGGAGGACCTTGTCTGACTTGTTGACCGTCGCTGGGTCGGAGCCCCAGTGGGCGCCATCAAGGGTCGGAGCCCCTGGTGGAGGACGACAAGGAGTTAATGGAGTGAGGATAGTACATAGCCCCTGTATCTCTGCCCATTGTTCTTTTCGAAGATGACACCCTTTTCCTGAATCCTTGGCCCCAGTTCTTTTTGAAGATGACCCCCTCCACTGTTTATGTGTTACCCGGCCACTAGACTGGAATGTGGTCCCCTGTTATTTATTTGTCATGTTTACCAGGCCACTGGACTTAGTGGCTGGTTCTTCCCCAAAGACTCTAAAGTTTTATTATTTTAATTTTTGCAACGTTCAAGTAATGCGCCTCCCATAAAGGGATGAAGAGTTTTACCAATGTTCTTGTTAGATGCATCTATAAAAATTTTGCAGTTTTTCCACTGTTTTTGTTGTTTCAGCCCGTGGGTGCTGGGATTCGCTGTGGGGGAGTGTGGCGCCCCTGAGGCTTCAATCGCCACAGAGACATTGCACCTCAGCCAGAGATGTGATGTCCCATCCTGGGTAAGGAAAGGGGTAAACGCCAGTCCACAGGCAAATCTGCACTACACTATTGTTAGGCACACACAGGGACCGGGGATAGTGGCAGCTACCCTCCCATGCTGCATGCTGGGAGGGGCCGTAAGACCCATCCCTTCTCCCATAGGGTGGAGGCTAGCAACTGGGTGGGAGGAGTCAGCAGAGAGTAGAGTAGAAGCAGGAATCAGTTAGGTTCAGTTTGCCTCAGGGAGGTAGAGAGTGAAGACTGAGAGGAGAAGGAGAAGGAGGTAGTTACCTCAAGAAAAGCCTGAAGAGAGCTGAGTTCCTGGTGAAGACCCTGGGGCCCGGCTAGGCCCAGGTGACACCACAACAAGACCCAAAGAGGGAGGAAATGGTTCCAGGGCCACATCAGGCACATCTGCCCGTGGCCTGTTCCACAGTGAGAGCAGGTGGAGGGACCATGCTCCGGTACCGGTGCCGTGTTCTGCCTCCTGCTGTCTATGCTCCGGTACCGGTGCCGTGTTCTGCCTCCTGCTGTCTATGCTCCGGTACCGGCGCTGTGTTCTGCCTCCTGCTGTCTATGCTCCGGTACCGGCGCCGTGTTCTGCCTCCTGCTGTCTATGCTCTGGTACCGGCGCCGTGTTCTGCCTCCTGCTGTCTATGCTCCGGTACCGGCCCCGTGTTCTGCCTCCTGCTGTCTGTGCTCCGGTACCGGCCCCGTGTTCTGCCTCCTGCTGTCTGTGCTCCGGTACCGGCCCCGTGTTCTGCCTCCTGCTGTCTATGCTCCGGTACTAGCGCCGTGTTCTGCCTCCTGCTGTCTGTGCTCCGGTACCGGCGCCGTGTTCTGCCTCCTGCTGTCTATGCTCCGGTACCGGCCCCGTGTTCTGCCTCCTGCTGTCTATGCTCCGGTACCGGCGCCGTGTTCTGCCTCCTGCTGTCTGTGCTCCGGTACCGGCGCTGTGTTCTGCCTCCTGCTGTCTGTGCTCCGGTACCGGCCCCGTGTTCTGCCTCCTGCTGTCTATGCTCCGGTACCGGCGCCGTGTTCTGCCTCCTGCTGTCTATGCTCCGGTACCGGTGCCGTGTTCTGCCTCCTGCTGTCTATGCTCCGGTACCGGCCCCGTGTTCTGCCTCCTGCTGTCTGTGCTCCGGTACCGGCGCCGTGTTCTGCCTCCTGCTGTCTATGCTCTGGTACCGGCGCCGTGTTCTGCCTCCTGCTGTCTATGCTCCGGTACCGGCCCCGTGTTCTGCCTCCTGCTGTCTATGCTCCGGTACCGGCGCCGTGTTCTGCCTCTACTGATCCGAACCGTGCCACAATCCCAGACTCCACTACAGCTCATTCTTCCCACCACAGGACAGCATTGAAAACGCCACAACAACAGACTAAACCAACACACACAGACTGAGGGGGGAGGACGAGTCCAAGAGCCACAGATCAGAGGGGGATTATCTGCTAAAGTCACAATGTAATTCAGTCCTTTACAGAAGCAGAGCCTCGTGTGTAATGTGCTGGGAGCGGAGCCTCGTGTGTAATGTGCGGGGAGCGGAGCCTCGTGTGTAATGTGTGGGGAGCGGAGCCTCGTGTGTAATGTGTGGGGAGCGGAGCCTCGTGTGTAATGTGCGGCGAGTGGAGCCTCGTGTGTAATGTGCGGCGAGTGGAGCCTCGTGTGTAATGTGTGGGGAGCGGAGCCTCGTGTGTAATGTGTGGGGAGCGGAGCCTCGTGTGTAATGTGTGGGGAGTGGAGCCTCGTGTGTAATGTGCGGGGAGCGGAGCCTCGTGTGTAATGTGTGGGGAGCGGAGCCTCGTGTGTAATGTGCGTGGAGTGGAGCCTCGTGTGTAATGTGCGGGGGGCGGATCCTCGTGTGTAATGTGTGGGGAGCGGAGCCTCGTGTGTAATGTGCTGGGAGCGGAGCCTCGTGTGTAATGTGCGTGGAGCGGAGCCTCGTGTGTAATGTGCGGGGAGCGGAGCCTCGTGTGTAATGTGCGGGGAGCGGAGGCTCGTGTGTAATGTGCGGGGAGCGGAGCCTCGTGTGTAATGTGCGGGGAGCGGAGCCTCGTGTGTAATGTGCGGGGAGCGGAGCCTCGTGTGTAATGTGCGGGGAGCGGAGCCTCGTGTGTAATGTGCGGGGAGCGGAGGCTCGTGTGTAATGTGCGGGGAGCGGAGCCTCGTGTGTAATGTGCGGGGAGTGGTGCCGCGTGTGCAATGTGCGGGGAGCGGAGCCTCGTGTGTAATGTGTGGGGAGTGGAGCCTCGTGTGTAATGTGTGGGGAGCGGAGCCGTGTGTGTAATGTGCTGGGAGCGGAGCCTCGTGTGTAATGTGCTGGGAGCGGAGCCTCGTGTGTAATGTGCGGAGAGCAGAGCCTCGTGTGTAATGTGCGGAGAGCGGAGCCTCGTGTGTAATGTGCGGGGAGCGGAGCCTCGTGTGTAATGTGCGGAGAGCGGAGCCTCGTGTGTAATGTGTGGGGAGCGGAGCCTCGTGTGTAATGTGTGGGGAGCGGAGCCTCGTGTGTAATGTGTGGGGAGCGGAGCCTCGTGTGTAATGTGTGGGGAGCGGAGCCTCGTGTGTAATGTGTGGGGAGTGGAGCCTCGTGTGTAATGTGTGGGGAGCGGAGCCTCGTGTGTAATGTGTGGGGAGCGGAGCCTCGTGTGTAATGTGCGGGGAGTGGAGCCTCGTGTGTAATGTGCGGCGAGTGGAGCCTCGTGTGTAATGTGCGGGGAGTGGAGCCTCGTGTGTAATGTGCGGGGGGGATGGAGCCTCGTGTGTAATGTGCGGGGAGCGGAGCCTCGTGTGTAATGTGCGGGGAGCGGAGCCTCGTGTGTAATGTGAGGAGAGCGGAGCCTTGTGTGTAATGTGCGGGGAGCGGAGCCTCGTGTGTAATGTGCGGGGAGCGGAGCCTCGTGTGTAATGTGCTGGGAGCGGAGCCTCGTGTGTAATGTGTGGGGAGCGGAGCCTCGTGTGTAATGTGTGGGGAGCGGAGCCTCGTGTGTAATGTGTGGGGAGCGGAGCCTCGTGTGTAATGTGTGGGGAGCGGAGCCTCGTGTGTAATGTGTGGGGAGCGGAGCCTCGTGTGTAATGTGTGGGGAGCGGAGCCTCGTGTGTAATGTGTGGGGAGCGGAGCCTCGTGTGTAATGTGTGGGGAGTGGAGCCTCGTGTGTAATGTGTGGGGAGCGGAGCCTCGTGTGTAATGTGCGGGGAGCGGAGCCTCGTGTGTAATGTGCGGGGAGCGGAGCCGCGTGTGTAATGTGCTTGGAGCAGAGCCGTGTGTGTAATGTGCGGGGAGCGGAGCCGCGTGTGTAATGTGCTGGGAAAGGAGCCGCGTGTGTAATGTTTGGGGAGCGGAGCCGTGTGTGTAATGTGCAGGGAGCGGAGCCATGTGTGTGTATATGTGACGCCCTGGCAAAACCAGGTTGTCACAGAGACTGCACAAATCTTCTAGATGCAGAACTCCATCTTCACACCAGCCACAAAAGCCTAGGAGAAGGAGAAGGAGGTAGTTACCTCAAGAAAAGCCTGAAGAGAGCTGAGTTCCTGGTGAAGACCCTGTGGCCCGGCTAGGCCCAGGTGACACCACAACAAGACCCAAAGAGGGAGGAAAGGGTTCCAGGGCCACATCAGGCACATCTGCCCGTGGCCTGTTCCACAGTGAGAGCAGGTGGAGGGACCAGGCTGCATACAGGGGACGGTCCCTAGAAACTAGAGGAAGAGAAGTCATTTCCAAAGGTAAAAACCGAGGCCCAGGGTGGTTCAAGCCCCCAAGGCCACAGCCCACTGCAGAACCCCTGGGAAGAGGGTGAAGTTTCAGCTAGGCTAGCCCTTTCTCCGGAGGCTGTAGTGGTGGCCAAGCCAGGTTCATCCAGCAAAGGCAAGGCTTAGAAGACAGCTGAAGAGAGGAACACAATAGAAGGGTGCACCGGCTTTTATTCCCAGATCTACCCGGGATCAGCGGAGGTCCCTGACAGGGGGTTCCAGCCGTCCAAAGGCACAGTGCGCCATAAACCAGGAATTGTGAGTAAACAACTTGAAACTGCACCCTTGGTGTTGCCTCTGTTATTTCATATGCACTGCATAGACTTCCATCATTGCATAGACTTCCATCACTGCATACACTCTTACAAGCCCCAACTGTTGCCCCGGGGGAACCGCTCCACCTGTGGGGAGCAGGACCATCCAAGCTGCCATTACATCAGCCCCGGAGGCCCCATACAGCAGCGGCGGCTTAATAGCCGCAAACCACAGGTGGCGTCACGAATATAAACTTTAATCACCCCCATTGAAGCCATATTAATTGACTCCCGCCAGGGTCGCGGAGTCAGGCCCCGCCACCACTGATGACCCCGGACTAGTCCGGCCTGGCACCGGGTGTCCCATAGCCCTGGGGTGGGCGAGTCAACTTTGGCGTCACGAACAGGATTTTGTGCCCGGACCCACCGGGTACTGTGCGCCTGAAAAGACTGTGAAAGAACTGTGTTTTACT
Source organism: Anomaloglossus baeobatrachus (assembly GCF_048569485.1). Lineage (NCBI taxonomy): Eukaryota > Metazoa > Chordata > Amphibia > Anura > Aromobatidae > Anomaloglossus > Anomaloglossus baeobatrachus. The sequence continues at coordinate 959,003,543 of NC_134353.1, forward strand.
GAAAAAAACTGCCGCCATTAGCCTGGCTGAGTGTGGGAAGAAGAGGGGCGTGCCTGCAGAAAGAGCGCGAAAGTAAGCCCCGCCCCTTGATCTTGCAAGGAAGAGCGCAAAGCTAAGCCCGCTATGCAGAGCAGAGATTGAAAAATGGCGCCCTGAAAAGAGAATTGACTGTCTGGCGGTTCAGCTTGCTGCCTAAAGAAAGGAGAAGTCGAGTTACCGGCCAGAGAAGGAGAATCACGAAAAGACAAAGGGGGAGCGGACGGAAGATGTCTGTGTTCGGCCCTGTTGGCGGCATGGCGGGACTCCGAAGTGGAAGAGGCGGAGTAGCTTTTGATGTGGAAGATCGCGGCCCGAGTGAGCTCCCCATGGGAACTGCTGCCTGGTTGCAGCGGGAGCTGGGTCGATTCTGTGTCCAGGTGAGAGCACAGACGCTGCAGCAGATGCTCGACTGCAAGGCGGCAGTCCGGAGGATGGTCGCCGTGGTGTGGGCCCAGGAACAGAGGGCCACCGCAGCAACCGTGTCGCGTGAAGATAAAGCCATGCAGACCCCCACGGCATCCCTCCTTAGCTGGGAGCCAGGACCCGACAGCACCGTGACGAGTGAGCCCTGTGTAGCACCACTCCGGGATCAAGAGGTACAGTGTACGCTGCCCCCGCCACCGTTCCCGCTGGAGGTCCAGAGCCCGGGGATGTATTGTGCCTGGAGAGGAAGTCCGGTGTCCCGTACGACGTTGGCACAGTGCGGTCCCCTGCGATGGTAGCCGCATCCGCAAGTTAACCCCTGAATTTAAAAGTTCAAGTTGAAAGTTTTAAAGGACCCGCTCCAGAAACAATGCCTCCTGCCTTTGTTGAATGTCCCTAAGTTCTCCAGGAGACGCCACCCAGCACAAGAGGTGGAAGAAGGAGGACCTTGTCTGACTTGTTGACCGTCGCTGGGTCGGAGCCCCAGTGGGCGCCATCAAGGGTCGGAGCCCCTGGTGGAGGACGACAAGGAGTTAATGGAGTGAGGATAGTACATAGCCCCTGTATCTCTGCCCATTGTTCTTTTCGAAGATGACACCCTTTTCCTGAATCCTTGGCCCCAGTTCTTTTTGAAGATGACCCCCTCCACTGTTTATGTGTTACCCGGCCACTAGACTGGAATGTGGTCCCCTGTTATTTATTTGTCATGTTTACCAGGCCACTGGACTTAGTGGCTGGTTCTTCCCCAAAGACTCTAAAGTTTTATTATTTTAATTTTTGCAACGTTCAAGTAATGCGCCTCCCATAAAGGGATGAAGAGTTTTACCAATGTTCTTGTTAGATGCATCTATAAAAATTTTGCAGTTTTTCCACTGTTTTTGTTGTTTCAGCCCGTGGGTGCTGGGATTCGCTGTGGGGGAGTGTGGCGCCCCTGAGGCTTCAATCGCCACAGAGACATTGCACCTCAGCCAGAGATGTGATGTCCCATCCTGGGTAAGGAAAGGGGTAAACGCCAGTCCACAGGCAAATCTGCACTACACTATTGTTAGGCACACACAGGGACCGGGGATAGTGGCAGCTACCCTCCCATGCTGCATGCTGGGAGGGGCCGTAAGACCCATCCCTTCTCCCATAGGGTGGAGGCTAGCAACTGGGTGGGAGGAGTCAGCAGAGAGTAGAGTAGAAGCAGGAATCAGTTAGGTTCAGTTTGCCTCAGGGAGGTAGAGAGTGAAGACTGAGAGGAGAAGGAGAAGGAGGTAGTTACCTCAAGAAAAGCCTGAAGAGAGCTGAGTTCCTGGTGAAGACCCTGGGGCCCGGCTAGGCCCAGGTGACACCACAACAAGACCCAAAGAGGGAGGAAATGGTTCCAGGGCCACATCAGGCACATCTGCCCGTGGCCTGTTCCACAGTGAGAGCAGGTGGAGGGACCAGGCTGCATACAGGGAACGGTCCCTAGAAACTGGAAGAAGAGAAGTCATTTCAAAAGGTAAAAACCGAGGCCCAGGGTGGTTGCAAGCCCCCAAGGCCACAACCCACTGCAGAACCCCTGGGAAGAGGGTGAACTTCCAGCTAGGCTAGTCCCTTATCCAGTGGCTGTAGTGGAGGCCAAGCCACGTTCATGCAGCAAAGGCAAGGCATAGAAGTCAGCTGAAGAGAGGAACACAATAGAAGGGTGCACCGGCTTTTATATACAGATCTACCCGGGATCAGCGGAGGTCCCTGACAGGGGTTTCCAGCCGTCCAAAGGCACAGTGTGCCATAAACCAGGAATTGTGAGTAAACAACTTGAAACTGCACCCTTGGTGTTGCCTCTGTTATTTCATCTGCACTGCATAGACTTCCATCTTTGCATAGACTTCCATCACTGCATACACTCTTACAAGCCCCAACTGTTGCCCCGGGGGAACCGCTCCACCTGTGTGGAGCAGGACCATCCAAGCGGCCATTACATCAGCCCCGGAGGCCCCATACAGCAGCGGCGGCTTAATAGCCGCAAACCACATGTGGCGTCACGAATATAAACTTTAATCACCCCCATTTAAGCCATATTAAATTGACTCCCGCCAGGGTCACGAAGTCGGGCAACGCCACCACTGACGACCCCCGGACTAGTCCGGCCCGGCACCGGGTGTCCCATAGCCCTGGGGTGGGCGAGTCACAGGCGACTATGAGTAAAGAACGCCTTGTTAAGAAATCCTCAGTGTGTCGTGATACCTGTAGAGAAACATCCGAATACGATGAAGGGAAAACAGAGGCCGACTCAGAGGCGGAAGTGAGAGCCGCGCACCCCCCACAGGGTCATACACACTCAGGGGATCCCTCAGTGAAGGACGTGGCACGCGAGCGGCCCGGCGCCTCCTATTACTGGATCCTGCTCGCAGCCAGTGAGACACCATCGGGCCGAGCTGAAATACAGGAGACGAGGCAGAAACAACACACTGGCTTTATCGAAGGACTGCGCCCGGACGAGGCCGGCGCTGAGCCCTGCACAGAGGAGCCCCCGGGGTCACACTCACAGTTCCTTGAGGCGGAGTTTCCTTCCTTTTCCAGGGTCCCGCTTCCTATGCTGAGGGGTCGCTGGCTGCTGCGCTTCTCTCTGGTTTACACAATCCACCTCGGCTTTGCTGTGCGGCCCTTCCTCTCTCACACGGTCCTGCTGTCTATGCTCCGGTACTAGCGCCGTGTTCTGCCTCCTGCTGTCTATGCTCCGGTACCGGCGCCGTGTTCTGCCTCCTGCTGTCTATGCTCCGGTACCGGTGCCGTGTTCTGCCTCCTGCTGTCTATGCTCCGGTACCGGTGCCGTGTTCTGCCTCCTGCTGTCTATGCTCCGGTACCGGCGCTGTGTTCTGCCTCCTGCTGTCTATGCTCCGGTACCGGCGCCGTGTTCTGCCTCCTGCTGTCTATGCTCTGGTACCGGCGCCGTGTTCTGCCTCCTGCTGTCTATGCTCCGGTACCGGCCCCGTGTTCTGCCTCCTGCTGTCTGTGCTCCGGTACCGGCCCCGTGTTCTGCCTCCTGCTGTCTGTGCTCCGGTACCGGCCCCGTGTTCTGCCTCCTGCTGTCTATGCTCCGGTACTAGCGCCGTGTTCTGCCTCCTGCTGTCTGTGCTCCGGTACCGGCGCCGTGTTCTGCCTCCTGCTGTCTATGCTCCGGTACCGGCCCCGTGTTCTGCCTCCTGCTGTCTATGCTCCGGTACCGGCGCCGTGTTCTGCCTCCTGCTGTCTGTGCTCCGGTACCGGCGCTGTGTTCTGCCTCCTGCTGTCTGTGCTCCGGTACCGGCCCCGTGTTCTGCCTCCTGCTGTCTATGCTCCGGTACCGGCGCCGTGTTCTGCCTCCTGCTGTCTATGCTCCGGTACCGGTGCCGTGTTCTGCCTCCTGCTGTCTATGCTCCGGTACCGGCCCCGTGTTCTGCCTCCTGCTGTCTGTGCTCCGGTACCGGCGCCGTGTTCTGCCTCCTGCTGTCTATGCTCTGGTACCGGCGCCGTGTTCTGCCTCCTGCTGTCTATGCTCCGGTACCGGCCCCGTGTTCTGCCTCCTGCTGTCTATGCTCCGGTACCGGCGCCGTGTTCTGCCTCTACTGATCCGAACCGTGCCACAATCCCAGACTCCACTACAGCTCATTCTTCCCACCACAGGACAGCATTGAAAACGCCACAACAACAGACTAAACCAACACACACAGACTGAGGGGGGAGGACGAGTCCAAGAGCCACAGATCAGAGGGGGATTATCTGCTAAAGTCACAATGTAATTCAGTCCTTTACAGAAGCAGAGCCTCGTGTGTAATGTGCTGGGAGCGGAGCCTCGTGTGTAATGTGTGGGGAGCGGAGCCTCGTGTGTAATGTGTGGGGAGCGGAGCCTCGTGTGTAATGTGTGGGGAGCGGAGCCTCGTGTGTAATGTGCGGCGAGTGGAGCCTCGTGTGTAATGTGTGGGGAGCGGAGCCTCGTGTGTAATGTGTGGGGAGCGGAGCCTCGTGTGTAATGTGTGGGGAGTGGAGCCTCGTGTGTAATGTGCGGGGAGCGGAGCCTCGTGTGTAATGTGTGGGGAGCGGAGCCTCGTGTGTAATGTGTGGGGAGCGGAGCCTCGTGTGTAATGTGCGTGGAGTGGAGCCTCGTGTGTAATGTGCGGGGGGCGGATCCTCGTGTGTAATGTGTGGGGAGCGGAGCCTCGTGTGTAATGTGCTGGGAGCGGAGCCTCGTGTGTAATGTGCGGGGAGCGGAGCCTCGTGTGTAATGTGCGGGGAGCGGAGGCTCGTGTGTAATGTGCGGGGAGCGGAGCCTCGTGTGTAATGTGCGGGGAGCGGAGCCTCGTGTGTAATGTGCGGGGAGCGGAGCCTCGTGTGTAATGTGCGGAGAGCGGAGCCTCGTGTGTAATGTGCGGGGAGCGGAGCCTCGTGTGTAATGTGCGGGGAGCGGAGCCTCGTGTGTAATGTGTGGGGAGCGGAGCCTCGTGTGTAATGTGCGGGGAGCGGAGCCTCGTGTGTAATGTGTGGGGAGCGGAGCCTCGTGTGTAATGTGCTGGGAGCGGAGCCTCGTGTGTAATGTGCGGGGAGCGGAGCCTCGTGTGTAATGTGTGGGGAGCGGAGCCTCGTGTGTAATGTGTGGGGAGCGGAGCCTCGTGTGTAATGTGCGGGGAGCGGAGCCTCGTGTGTAATGTGCGGGGAGTGGAGCCTCGTGTGTAATGTGAGGAGAGCGGAGCCTCGTGTGTAATGTGTGGGGAGCGCAGCCTCATGTGTAATGTGCGGGGAGCGGAGCCTCGTGTGTAATGTGTGGGGAGCGGAGCCTCGTGTGTAATGTGCGGGGAGCGGAGCCTCGTGTGTAATGTGCGTGGAGCGGAGCCTCGTGTGTAATGTGCGGGGAGCGGAGCCTCGTGTGTAATGTGTGGGGAGCGGAGCCTCGTGTGTAATGTGCGGGGAGCGGAGCCTCGTGTGTAATGTGCGTGGAGCGGAGCCTCGTGTGTAATGTGCGGGGAGCGGAGCCTCGTGTGTAATGTGCGTGGAGCGGAGCCTCGTGTGTGTAATGTGCGGGGAGCGGAGGCTCGTGTGTAATGTGTGGGGAGCGGAGCCTCGTGTGTAATGTGTGGGGAGCGGAGCCTCGTGTGTAATGTGCGGGGAGCGGAGCCTCGTGTGTAATGTGTGGGGAGCGGAGCCTCGTGTGTAATGTGCGGGGAGCGGAGCCTCGTGTGTAATGTGCGGGGAGCGGAGCCTCGTGTGTAATGTGCGGGGAGCGGAGCCTCGTGTGTAATGTGCGGGGAGCGGAGGCTCGTGTGTAATGTGTGGGGAGCGGAGCCTCGTGTGTAATGTGTGGAGAGCGGAGCCACGTGTGTAATGTGTGGGGAGCGGAGCCTCGTGTGTAATGTGCGGGGAGTGGTGCCGCGTGTGCAATGTGCGGGGAGCGGAGCCTCGTGTGTAATGTGTGGGGAGTGGAGCCTCGTGTGTAATGTGTGGGGAGCGGAGCCGTGTGTGTAATGTGCTGGGAGCGGAGCCTCGTGTGTAATGTGCGGAGAGCAGAGCCTCGTGTGTAATGTGCGTGGAGCGGAGCCTCGTGTGTAATGTGTGGGGAGCGGAGCCTCGTGTGTAATGTGCGGGGAGCGGAGCCTCGTGTGTAATGTGTGGGGAGCGGAGCCGCGTGTGTAATGTGCGGGGGCGGAGCCGCGTGTGTAATGTGCGGGGAGCGGAGCCTCGTGTGTAATGTGTGGGGAGTGGAGCCTCGTGTGTAATGTGTGGGGAGCGGAGCCTCGTGTGTAATGTGTGGGGAGCGGAGCCTCGTGTGTAATGTGCGGGGAGTGGAGCCTCGTGTGTAATGTGCGGCGAGTGGAGCCTCGTGTGTAATGTGCGGGGAGTGGAGCCTCGTGTGTAATGTGCGGGGGGGGATGGAGCCTCGTGTGTAATGTGCGGGGAGCGGAGCCTCGTGTGTAATGTGCGGGGAGCGGAGCCTCGTGTGTAATGTGAGGAGAGCGGAGCCTCGTGTGTAATGTGCGGGGAGCGGAGCCTCGTGTGTAATGTGCGGGGAGCGGAGCCTCGTGTGTAATGTGCTGGGAGCGGAGCCTCGTGTGTAATGTGTGGGGAGCGGAGCCTCGTGTGTAATGTGTGGGGAGCGGAGCCTCGTGTGTAATGTGTGGGGAGCGGAGCCTCGTGTGTAATGTGTGGGGAGCGGAGCCTCGTGTGTAATGTGTGGGGAGCGGAGCCTCGTGTGTAATGTGTGGGGAGCGGAGCCTCGTGTGTAATGTGTGGGGAGCGGAGCCTCGTGTGTAATGTGTGGGGAGTGGAGCCTCGTGTGTAATGTGTGGGGAGCGGAGCCTCGTGTGTAATGTGCGGGGAGCGGAGCCTCGTGTGTAATGTGCGGGGAGCGGAGCCGCGTGTGTAATGTGCTTGGAGCAGAGCCGTGTGTGTAATGTGCGGGGAGCGGAGCCGCGTGTGTAATGTGCTGGGAAAGGAGCCGCGTGTGTAATGTTTGGGGAGCGGAGCCGTGTGTGTAATGTGCAGGGAGCGGAGCCATGTGTGTGTATATGTGACGCCCTGGCAAAACCAGGTTGTCACAGAGACTGCACAAATCTTCTAGATGCAGAACTCCATCTTCACACCAGCCACAAAAGCCTAGTCACCCCCCCCCCCCCCCCCCCCCGGGACAATAGGGACACACTAGTGGGCGGGACCAGGCAGATGGAGATGCCCACCTAGGGGTCCTGAGGTGTCAGGGGAGGGAACAAGTCAGTTAACTGGAAGAGTCAGATGAGTCTGGAGAGAGGAAGCGAGAGGAGTGGAGTGGTAGTCGGGGGTTGTAGTTCCCGGACTACCGGACTACCTGAGCTGACTAGGTGGCAAACGGCAGAGCAGGGCCACAGGCAACGGAGATCCAGTCGCGGGAGACCTTAAGTGGACCGGGGCAGGGTTGTAGCCCGCTGGTGCCAACAGCGGGAATCTGGTCTGGGGGCCGTGCACAGACGGGGTACCTGGACCCTAGTGCAAGGAAGGTTGCAAGCCCCTCCAATTAGCCAGCCGGGGACAAGGTTCCAGACTTTGTCCCGTTGACTGCCCAGATAGAGCGAAACGTAAGCCCAACGAGGGGGATAGGGCGTCCGCCAGATCCCATAGAGATCCCATGGGTCAGCTTTCGCGGCCCACAGCTCCCACAGTACATAACACAGGGAGCGGACTTCTCCCGTTTTAGGTGGATGAAGTCACCACACAAAAAAACTACAAGTGCAGGAGGAAGGGCCCCTGCCCTGTCAGCCCGTGTGCGGAACCAAGCACACCCCTCCAGAGGCTCCCGGCATCCGGCCTTGGTTTACAATACGGACTTTGTGTGCTTTATTACCACAGTGAGTACACCGGTACCATCCGGTCCCTTCCTAAAGAGTGCTCCCTGCAACCCCTCACCATCCTCTGGGCCCCGGGACTACACCTCCCCTACCCGTGGAGGGGATTCCACCTTGCTGCCCGGCTCCATCAGCCCCGAGCACCCCCATACCTAGGCAGTGGCGGTGTCACCAACCATCACCGCAACCCACGGGTGGCGTCACTGACAAACTCTCCCCTGTAAATAACCCCTTTTATATAGTTGGGAGGACGGACGGCTGCACGAGCCCGGGTCTGGCTGCCACTCGAGCCACAGTAACGATCCTGGATCCGAGCATTCCGAGCAGCCTCCCTGCAGTGGTCTGGCCCCCGTGAGGGTGCTGAATTCAAATCTGATCTTATAATTTCTCTATCAAATAACATTTTTGCACTATAGGTATATATCCCATTTTCATGAATTCCATGAAAAATATAAGTAGTGTATCAAAAGTGCCAGTTTATACGGTTCACTAAGGTAAATTTAGTTTTCATTTAGTCTCCCAATAGATGTGAGAATATCTTTGTTTTCTTTGAACATGCATAATTCCCATTTGTTATGATAAGAAAGTAAACAAACAGTTTTGAACGTACACAACAGTCGTGTGCAGGTACTGTTTTATTTATTGAAATTTTCAATGAATTTTGATATTTATTGTTTTTATCCTGCTGTTTTTCTGTTTTTTGTTTGTGAATCAATACCTAAGGTGTTGGGGGGGGGGGGGGACAGAAATTCAATGAACAACTCAGGTAGCTAACAACTTTTAGCTTGTATTTCTCTGCAGGATGTTTTGCTGATCTAACGATGGCCTCTACATCTCGCAGAAGACAGTGCTCAAATGATCCAAATATTTTTTGTTACATCTGTGGAAACTTTACTGTGAAGATTCAGAGGCGTAACATGACTTTGTTAAGAGGGTGTATTTTGCGTACTTCAAAGTAAAACTTGGAGACCAAGACAAGCATTGGGCTCCTCGCAAAGTGTGCAAAACCTGTATTGAGAGCTTGAGATCATGGTCTCAAGGAAAGAATGCTAAACTTCAGTTTGGAGTTCCTATGGTTTGGAGAGAACCAAGCAATCATTTACAAAACTGCTATTTCTTCCCTGTCGATGTAAAAGGTTTCAATAAGAAAAACAAGCAATATTTGCAATACCCGAGTATCCCTTCAGCTATTCGACCAGTTGCCCATAGTGAAGACATACCTGTTCCAAAATATACTGCGCTTCCAGAAAACGTTGACACAGATCTCCCCTTACATTGTTATTCTGATGAAGAAAACAGTCCAGATATTTTTCAGCCATGTGATGACGATTGTGACAAAGCAATTCTGTTTACTCAGTCTGCTTTGAATGATCTGGTTAGAGATCTTTATCTACCAAAAGAGTCTGATGAACTATTGGCTTCAAGACTACAAGAGGATTCGAATGTTGAAACTCAGAAAAAGTGTCTCATTTTATGGTAACAGGGAAGCAGAACAGCGTAAGTACTTCCATTCAGATGGCCAGCTTGTCTATTGTACTGATGTTGAAGGGCTACTTCTCTTTATGGGACTTCCAGCATATGATTCAAGGGATTGGAGGCTTTTTATTGATAGTTCCAAAAGAAGTTTAAAATGTGTTCTGTTACACAATGGAAATAAGTATGGCTCTGTACCAATAGGTCATTCTGTAAAACTTAAAGAAAAATATAAAAACATCAAGATTGTTCTAGAGAGGTTACAATATAATGTTCATGGGTGGTTAATTTGTGTTGATTTGAAAATGGTTAACTTTCTTTTGAGTCTGCAAGGAGGGTACACAAAACACCCTTGTTTTCTGTGCTACTGGGACAGTAGAGCTACAGCAGAGCATTGGGTGAAAACTGAATGGCCTCAGCAACAGAGTTTGGCATCTGGCGATAAGAATGTCATCCATGATCCTCTAGTGGATAGGAAGAACATTGTCTTTCCTCCCTTGCACATAAAACTTGGATTGATGAAGCAGTTCATCAAAGCTCTCAATCACAGTGGAGAATGGTTTAACTATATTTGTTCAACTTTTCCTGGTCTTAGTGAAGAGAAGAAAAAGGCTGGAATATTTGATGGACCTCAAATAAGAACATGAGAGACCCAAATTTTATCACATCCATGAGTGAGAGAGAAGAAACAGTTTGGAATGCATTTTGTAATGTGGTGCAGAATTTTCTAGGGAATAAGAAAGCAGACAACTATGAAGAGATTGTGGAAGAGCCACTAATGAGCCTGCAAAATCTTGGATGTAGAATGAGTATCAAGATTCACTATTTACACAGCCATTTGGACTTTTTCCAGAGAACCTTGGGGATGTGAGCGAGGAACAAGGAGAGCGTTTTTATCAGGACATTAAAACAATGGAACAACGGTATCAAGGCCGGTGGGACTCACATATGATGGCTGACTATTGCTGGAGCTTGATGAGAGACAACCCAGAAGCTGTACATCACAGATCAGCTAAGAAAAGAAAGTTCAAATAACTGCCATTTGCCATTCATCTGTGTGCCAAATATATATGTGTTTTTATATTTTGTTGTTTAATTCTGTAAGTATATTTGATTTGCTGTACATAGATTTTGTAATCTTTGTTATTCCTTGATTAAAAATATACAAAATGTAGTACCAAAAATCATGTGTTTTTATCATAAAACATTTGATATGAGTAATTTTCAACAAAAATATAAAATATCTCGAAATCCTGATGTGATAGCCAAAAACGGAGTTCATGTTCGTACTCAGCAGGCAAAATTGACTTAAAATATGTTTTAAAACCTTTTGCCAGAAAAATTGCGTTGACCAGTGAATTATTCAAAAAGAATAGAACTAACAAAAGAGAAGGCAAAGTTGCATTGTATGTCAAAAAAGAACACATCTCCACAGAAATTAAAGATTCAGAGAATGAGAATCTATTAGAAAATATTTGGTTAAGGATTTCTGGAGTAAACAAGGGGAAGGATATAATAATAGGTGTTTATTACAGATCACCGAGTCAATCAGAGGACATGGATGACATTTTTTTTACATCAAATGGCCACTCTCTCAAAAAAACATGAAATGGTGATCATGGGAGATTTCAACTACCCAGACATTAATTGGGAAACACTCACAGGTAAGATTAAAGGCTGCTTTACACCAGACGATCTATCGTGCGATAGATCGTCGGGGTCACGGTTTTTGTGACGCACATCCGGCATCGATTGCGATGCCGGCCTGTGTGACACCTCCTAGCGACGCAGTATCGCTCACAAATCGTGAGTCGTGTACTGGTTGTTAGGTTTCATAATATCGTTAATTTTATTTTTTGCCGGTTGTTCATCTTTCCTGTGGCAGCACACGTCGCCCCGTGTGACACCCCGGGAACGATGAACATCGCTTACCTGCGACCCGCGGTTTTGTGGAAGGAAGGAAGTGGGCGGGATGTTTACATTCCGCTCATCTCCGCCCCTCCGCTTCTATTGGCCGGCGGCCGTGTGACGTCGCTGTGACGCCAAACGTCCCTCTCACTCCAGGAAGTGGACGTTCGCCGCCCACAGCGAGGTCGCTCGGGAAGTACGTGTGATGGGGGGTTAACGACTTTGTGCGACACGGGCAGCGATTTGCCCATGACGCAAAAAGGACGGGGGCGGGTATGATCGATTGTGAAATCTCACAATCGGTCGTCCAGTGTAAAGCAGCCTTAAAGGCTCCATCCAATTTTTATCCTGCCTTGCACACAACTTCATCTCCCAGCTGGTAGAAGAAATACAAGGGGAACAGCCATCTTGGACCTAGTCCTAACAAACAACGAGGATATGGTTAAGGGACGAAGGGTAGCAGGGACAATGGGACTCAGCGATCATGCTTTCCTTGAATTTGAGGTTGCAAGAGGGGAACACCTGAGAAGACACAGACTTCAAGGCTTGACTTTAGCAGAGCGGACGTCAAGGGCCTAAAGGCAAAGATTGGTAGAATTCCATGGCACATAATTCTTAGGCACAAAACTGCACACGAAGGATGGGAAATCTTCCGTAAGGACATCCTTAATGCACAAGAACTAGCAATAGCTAAAAAGAAGAAAAATGGGAAAGTCCTAAAGAAACCAGGATAAATGACCAAAAAATGACATCACCTGCTTAAAAAGAAAACACCTCGGTTACTTACCGGTAGCCGTTTTTTCCAGAACCCATGACAGCACCACGTGAGAGAGGGATCCGCCCAACGAGGACAGGAAACCATTCTGAAATAAAAGGGCGGTACCTCTCCCCTTCGTCAGTTGATTACCGAGAATTGAGGGGACCTCCAACAAACGTTAGAACTTAACTCTATCATCAACTATAACACACACATGCACACCCAGAATAGTGCACACTAAGGATGAAAAGGGAGGGATTATATGGGTGCTGTCATGGGTTCTGGAAAAAACGGCTACCGGTAAGTAACCGAGGTGTTTTCCCCTCACCCAAGACAGCACCACATGAGAGATTTCCAGATAATACCGTATTAGGGAGGGACCAACGTCTCAAGCACCCTTCTACAAAACGAGAGATCAGCCGAGGAGGATAGATCCAACCGATAGTGACGGAAGAAAAAGGAGAATGTGAAGACCAGGTAGCGGTCCTACAAATCCGGTCAATAGATACCTGCGTCTTCTCAGCCCCGGAGGGCGACACCTCACCGGTGGAATGGGCCCTTAAGCCCTCAGGGAAGGCAGTCCCACTAGATGAGTAAGCTAAGCAATGGCTTCCCTAATCCACCTAGAGATAGTGCAGTTTCACACCCACAGACCTTTTCTACTACAGACAGGGTTATGAAAAAGAACTGTGTTTTCCCCACACTATTTGTCACTGAGATGTAGAGAAGCAGGGCCCTATGAACCTCCAACATATGAATCTGTTTTACCCCGGTATTTGTAGGATGGCCGCAAAAGGAGGGAGGATTATACCCCGCGTGCTATGGAATCGAGAGGCGACCATTGGGAGAAAGGGTCCTATTAACACCTGACCCGGCCTATCGTTGAACAACTGAGCGTAGGTCTGTACTACCTATAAGGCGCGTAAGCACTAATTCTGCGAGCGAACGCCAAGGCCCAGAGCAAAATAGTTTCCAATGTCAGGGAGAATTTTTTTTTTTTTGGCAATAGGTTCAAAGGGAGGACTCATGAGGGCGTCCAACCCTAATTTGATCCCCCGGTGGAACTTTCAGGCATGAACTCACAAACCCAATAACCTTGAACCGATGTATTCCAGAACAAGGTCTCCCATCAAGGACAGGAAACCAACTGACGAAGGGGAGAGGTACCACCCTTTTATTTCAGAATGGATTCCTGTCCTCGTTGGGCGGATCACTCTCTCACGTGGTGCTGTCATGGGTGAGGGGAAAAAGGAAACATACATCAAGTGGAAGATGAGGGTTAGACCTAGGGGTGAATACATGGCAGTTTGCAGACTCTGCAAGACAAGCTTCAAAAAAGCTAAAGCTGAACTCGAATTGAGACTTGCAAAAGAGGCCAAGAGTAAGGTAAAATGATTTTGGGGGTATGTTCAAAGCAAAAGAAAAGTGAAGGAGACCATAAGAGTCCTGCAGAATCAAAAAGGTGAAACAGGCAACAAGGTGGAGCAGCAGGTGGAGATACGAAATACGAATTTCGTATCTGTCTTCTCCCAAAAAACGAATGCAAGCATCAACAATAATCATGATAGAAGTGATGGTCAGGAGGAGTCCAAGGTAACAATGAGCAAAGAATTAATATTAGAACACTTAGCCAAGTTAAAGGAAACCAAGTCCATAGGTCCAGACAATTTACACTATCTATACAACCTATAGGTAGCCTCTAAATAGATACTATATGTCCCTGAAAAAATTCCTAATAGCCTACATACAACAATTTAGGTCCACAACAAACTTTATAACCATAGAAAATGTATTAGGTGTTATACAAAAATGTAGACAATCATTTAAAATACTTTATATGTAAGCTACAACTGTAAAGATATGGGGGGAATAAGTTGCACTACTAAGAGTAGCTATATGGGAAAGTAGACAATCAATTATGCATTAGTCTATAGGCTAGTATAATAAACTTACATAGCATATAAATACATGGCATACTAAGCACACAGGCAAAATCACAATGTGACAGTCACATGCTGCTGGGATTTAATTACCATTATGATGAATGGGTAATCCCGTTATCTGATTAAGAACACCTATATAGTGATAATATATTTTATGGTGTATATAGCAGCAGCAGTGTGCTAGATTATAACCTATAAGTATACTATGCCAGCCATGTATCAATAGATAAGTACAATTCAAACATTACCAGAAGCCATATGTGTATCGATAGCCACAACCCAGACAGCCACTCCCACCTCGACGCGCGTTTCACCGCTTCCGGTTTCGTCAGGAGGCCTAGATTTACACTATCTATCTAGAGTCCTGAAATAGATAGCTGAGGAAATAATAGTACCACTTACAATCATCTTCAATAAATCATGGGAAACAGGAGAGGTCCCACTAGATAGGAACCACATTTGGCCTTTTCCAATCTACAAAAAAGGGGAAAAGGAGGATCCAGGGAATTACAGGCCAGTAAGCCTGACCTCTATTGCAGGAAAAATCTTCTAACAAAATGTCAAAGAACATTTACTTAGTTACCTGGATGGGAAGGCATTAATTAACCAAAGCCAGCACGGCTTTCTGACCAATAAATCTTGTCAAACCAACCTGATTTCCTTCTACCACAAAGTCACTGAATGGTTGGACCAGGGGAATGCTGTGGATATAGTATATACCTTGACTTCAGTAAGGCATTCGATAAAGTATCACATGACATCCTCATTGAGAATATAATCAAGTATGGAATTGACAAAAAATCAGATGGGTTCAACTGGCTTATTGATCAGGCACAACGATTAATACTAAATGGATACACATCAACCTGGAGGAAAGTCAAAAGCGGGGACCGCAAGGCTCTGTCCTGGGGCCAGTGCTATTTAATATCTTTATAAATGATCTGGATAACGGAATTATTGGGAAACTCATAAAATTTGCAGATGATACTAAGATAGGAGGAGTGGCCAACACTAGAGACGTAAGAGAGCGGATTCAAAAGGATCTAGACACTCTCGAACAATGGGCCAAGGAGAAAAGAATGGTTTTCAACAGGGACAAATGCAAAGTCCTACATCTAGGTAAAAGAAATGTAAAAAGCATATATAGTATGGGAGGAATAGAACTAGGGGATAGCATCGGGGAAAAGGACTTAGGCATAATAGTAGATCCCAGATACAACATGAGCCAACAACGCGGAGCTGAACCTAAAAAAGCCAACACAATTCTGGGATGTATCAAGACAAGAATTCAATCTAGTTCTAGAGAGGTAATTATTAGCCTATATTCTGCCCTAGTCAGACCCCACCTGGAATACTGTGTACAGTTCTGGGCCCCAATTCAAGAAAGACATCGATATATTGGAGCAAGTCCATAGAAGAGCAACCAAGATGGTAAAAGGTCTGGAAACCATATCCTATGAAGAACGGTTAAAAGAACTAGGTATGTTTAGTTTGAAAAAGAGAAGGCTGAGAGGAGACTTAATAGCAGTCTACAAATATCTGAAAGGTAGTCACAGTGCAGAGGGAACTACCCTATTCTCATTAGCACAAGGAAGTACAAGAAGCAATGGGATGAAACGTAAAGGAAGGAGATTGATTAGATATTAGGAAAAAGTTTCTGACAATGAGGGCAGTCAGGGAGTGGAACAGGCTACCACGTGAGGTGGTGAGCTCTTCATCAATGGAAATCTTCAAGCGGAAACTGGATAAACATATAACTGGGATGATTTAGGAAAGCCTGCACTCCCAGGGGTTTGGACCTGATGGTCCTTGAGGTCCCTTCCAACTCTATCATTCTATGATTCTTTAATTCTTAAATTAAGAGTTTGTGCCACCAGTTGGGGTGTTCGGCTGTGGTATGGCCGGCACTGCTAGAGGTCCCCAGGAGCTAGGTGGTAATGTGCAGTGTCAGAGGGTTGTACCCTCCCCCCCCCCCTCCCCCCCAACTAGGGCTGGTTCCTGGGGATGGTGAGGTAGGGATGGTACAGCAGAGAATAATTCAGCCAGAGACAGTACATGAGCTTTTACCTTTTAGGGTATGTGCGCACTCTGCGTTCTGTCACGTGCAGAAAAAAATGCACCCTCTGGCAGACTGGATAACTATAAACACTGCGTTTGACAAAAAAATGCTTCCAAAACACATGCATTTTAAATGCATTTTGGATGCATTTTTGACAGTGCGGTCCCACTCGGCTCTGCTACATAGAGCATAGAGCACGGCTGGCTGCGAGACAAAACCGCGCAATCAGGATGAACTTGGATGAACTTCACCAGACATCATTGTCATCGCGCGGCTCTGTCTGTGTGCCACGGCCTGATTTGCGGTCACCGGTGAAGGACTCACCGGTGACTGCAAATCCTGAGTGACTGAAGTGAGGCGCGCGATCAGCGGTGCCGTCACTCAGGTTACCCGCAGCCAGCTGGAGTCCTCCACCCGAGAGCACAAATCACCTGAGTGAGGGCACCGCTGATTGCGCGGCTCACTTCAGTCGCTCAGGTGACTTGCTGTCACAGTTGGAGGATCCAACGGTGGTAGCAGGTAACCTGAGTGACGTCATCGCTGATAGCGCAACTCACTTCAGTTCCTGCGGGGAGTTCACAGAGAGCGGTCGTGCTCTATGGCCGCTCGCTGTCAACTTCCGATGTAGCAGAGCTGAAAGCGTCGTGGGACCTCGTGTGGTAGTGATGTGTCGGTCGGGAACAATCTGACACAAAGATGCATCTCCCTGCTGTGACTGACAGGAGCCGGATCCCCAGCAAGAGCCACTAAATTCTCTAAACGGCTCTCACTGAGCATAAAATATGCTTGTTTGGTCGTCAAAACCCCGCCCACCTGAACAAAACACCGTCCACTCGGAAAATTAATTGGCCTCTTGTGGGTGGGCGGGGTTTAGCCTCGGGTGGGTGTGGTTTCGACAACATTAACACAAGATTAAATATGTGTTCACCGTAGGTGAACACATATTTAATAGGGAGCCAAGAACGACTCAAAAGAGCCGACTCCTTTTGGTGAGCTGAGCCATGGGAACTGGATCACCAAAAAGAACCAGACTGACCATCACTATCATGCGGAATACGTCAGACCTGGATGGGTGTTTGGGGATTAATAAAGTGCTGAAAGGGTGATTTTTTTTTGTCTTTTAATCCAAATTAAGGATTTTTTGGGTGTATGTGTTTATTTTCTTTAACTTGCAGATTAATCATGGGGGGGTCTTATAGACGCCTGCCATGATTAACATAGGAATTAGTGGCAGCTATGGGCTGCCATTATCTCCTTATTACCCCGATTGCCACCGCACCAGGGCAATTCGGGAAGAGCCGGGTAGAGTCCTGGGACTGTCGCATCCAACGGATGCGGCAATTCCGGGTGGCTGCTGGCTGATACTTTGAGGCTGGGGGGCTTCCCATAATGTGGGGCTCCCCATCCTGAGAATACCAGCTTTCAGCCGTGTGGCTTTGTGCCGCCCCCGCAATAGCCGACGGGCTGCTCGGACCCGGATCCACAGTGGCTCGAGGGATCTCCAGATCCGAAGCGAGGTCGCGCGGCTACCCGGAATAAAAAGGGGGATAGTTTGTGGATAGTGAATGGGATAATGTTTGTGACACCACCCACAGTGTGTGGTAACGTGAGGGACGACCGCTGCCGTTTGGGGAGCCCGGTGACAATGGTGTGGTAGCTCGAGATGTTAACCCCTCCGTGGGCAGGGGGATGGTGTCCCGGGACTTGGTAATGGATTGAGTGGGGGGTAACTCGTCGGGAGTAGAGGGATATCAGGTACTCACACAGTCCAAAGTCACTGACACGAGGTAAACCAAACTCTTGAATGTTCTGTCCCTGCTGATCGAGCACGCTGGGTCCGTGCCTCTTTGGTGTTGCTGGTTGGTCTGAAGCCTTGTCCCTTGGCACAGTGTGTCTTTTAGATGGATCCCTTTCGTTTGGAACTACTCGGGTCCCACTCACCTGCGTGGCTAACAAGGTGAGCCTGCTCTCAGGGTTCATGCTTGGGATTTTCTGGACGGTTGTGGGAATTCCTATTCCCCTCATTGCGCTAGTACCCCGATTCTGGAGCGGGTAGGAAACGGTTCCAGAAGACTCCGTTCCCTTCGGGTGAATTACTGGGCTGCGTGAAGCTTCTTCCCAGCCTAGGGTACGCGTACCCCGTCGTGCCCTGACCCCTGCCCGGTTGTAGCACAAGGCAGCCGGCCTGCTCTCTGTAGCAGCACGGTGCTCCCTGTCACTACCCCCTGCGACCAGGGTTCCAGCTCCTTCTGGCCAGGCCAACGTCTGGCACCTGGGACGGGTACAGGAGCCCAGCTCCACAGCGTGACCTGTCCTGTCACCGCTGCTCACTTCTCAACTACTACTATTCAACTGACATCTCTGCCCTTCCTCTTCCATCCCTCCATCTGGGTGGCCGTATTCCCCTGAGGCTGCTCAATGGGTGGCTGGTCGTCATGGTGCAGATTGTTTCTCAGGATTTTTGTATACCTGTTGGTAGCAACACCAAATTGACAGGACCCGTAACCAAGGAGGAGCGGGTACCATGCAGAAGGGCAGATTGCACGGCACCCTTGTGACGACCTGATAGGCCAGGGTGTCCCAGCTTTACCTTGGCTGGTATCAAAATTGGGGGGACCGCACATCTTTTTTATTAATTATTTATTTATTTTACTGTACGATATAGACCCGCCCACCGGCGGCTGTGATTGGTTGCAGTGAGACAGCTGTCACTTAGCGTTGAGGCTCGTCTGAATGCAACCAATCATAGGCGCCGGTGGGTGGAGGAAGCAGTGAATACGAGATGGAATAATGAGCGGCCGGCATTTTCAAAAGCAGGAGAAGCCGCCGGAGCTTTGTGACAGCCGTGCAGCGCTGCGTCGGTGATCGGTCAGTGATCGGTGAGTATGAGAGAGGAGGGGAGAGGGAGAGATCGAAAGAGAGAGAGAGAACGAGAACGACTGACCAACCGACAGAGAGAGAAACCGACCGACAGAGAGAGAAACCGACCGACAGAGAGACCGAGAGATCTGCATTTTGTTTGTCAAAAAAGCATGCAGAACGCAACAAAAATGCAGTGCAAGTGCAGTTCGGTTGCGTTTTGACACCTCATTGATTTCAATGGGTGGAAAATGCAACCAAAACGCACAAAAGAAGTGACCTGCTGCTTTTTTAAACGCATCGATTTTGTCAAATATTTGGCATCCAAAACGCTGCGTTTAAAAAATGGAATTTGCTGACTTCTCAGACTTTGCTGGGGAAACACAACACATGCATTTTGACAATGACACACTGCAGTTTTAAGCGCAGCCAAAACGCAGGAAAAAACGCAACGTGCTTACATAGCCTTACTGACGCTCTGCAGAACAGTCCGGAAAATTCCTTACAGCCTTCACATTGATGGCGGTCTGACCTCCCCAATGAGAGTTTGACTTCTCTGCTGTGTGGTGGTCGTGTCCCTCTACCACTACTTCCTGGGAATAGGCGTCTAGAAATCTTGGATTTTAATCCCTGCCAGCGAGCGGCGACTCAAATGCTGAGGGAAAACTCACTGTTTCTTCTAGAAGTTTCCAGACTCAATCACATCACTGAGCTCCCGAGAAATTTCACTGCTCCTTGTGAAAAGGCTAATAGCAGTCTCTCAGTTTGCCACTGACTTTGAAGTCCAGGTGGCCTAGGGACTGATACCTGCCAATGTGTAGCTGCCCCTCCAGAAGATTCACCAGTCACCTCAGGACAGGACGTCTCCATGTCACCTCCTCACTTCACCTCACACCGACTGCAACTACTGCCACTCTCTGAATTTACCTCACACCTAAGCTCCTCCTTTTTTTTCCTCCTAGGGGCGGGAACACAAGCCTTGTTATCAGCAATATGTGTTATACAGATTGAAATTCACATGCAGCCATTCTTAGTGGTGATTTAAGCACAGGGCGCCACATGTGTAATTTGCAGGGAGCAGAGCAGCGTGTGTAATGTGCGGGGGGCAGAGCCGTGTATGTAATGGTGTAATGTGCAGGGAGTGGAACTGTGTGTGTAATGTGCGGGGAGCGGAGCCTCGTGTGTAATGTGTGGGGGGCGGAGCCGCGTATGTAATGGTATAATGTGCAGGGAGCGGAGCCGTGTATGTAATGGTGTAATGTGCAGGGAGCGGAGCCGTGTGTGTAATGTGCGGGGGGTGGAGCTGCGTGTGTAATGTGCGGGGGGCGTAGCCGTATGTGTAATGTGCGGGGAGCGGAGCCTCGTGTGTAATGTGCGGGGAGTGGTGCCGCGTGTGCAATGTGCGGGGAGCGGAGCCGTGTGTATAATGTGCGGGGAGTGGAGCCGTGTGTGTAATGTGCGGGGGGAGGAGCCTCGTGTGTAATGTGTGGGGGGCGGAGCCACGAATGTAATGGTATAATGTGCAGGGAGCAGAGCAGCGTGTGTAATGTGTGGGGGGCAGAGCCGAGTATGTAATGGTGTAATGTGTAGGGAGCGGAACTGTGTGTGTAATGTGCGGGGAGTGGAGCCGTGTGTGTAATGTGCGGGGGGAGGAGCCTCGTGTGTAATGTGTGGGGGGCGGAGCCACGAATGTAATGGTATAATGTGCAGGGAGCAGAGCAGCGTGTGTAATGTGTGGGGGGCAGAGCCGAGTATGTAATGGTGTAATGTGTAGGGAGCGGAACTGTGTGTGTAATGTGCGGGGAGTGGAGCCGTGTGTGTAATGTGCGGGGGGAGGAGCCTCGTGTGTAATGTGTGGGGGGCGGAGCCACGAATGTAATGGTATAATGTGCAGGGAGCAGAGCAGCGTGTGTAATGTGTGGGGGGCAGAGCCGAGTATGTAATGGTGTAATGTGTAGGGAGCGGAACTGTGTGTGTAATGTGCGGGGAGTGGAGCCGTGTGTGTAATGTGCGGGGAGTGGAGCCGTGTGTGTAATGTGCGGGGGGAGGAGCCTCGTGTGTAATGTGTGGGGGGCAGAGCCGAGTATGTAATGGTGTAATGTGTAGGGAGCGGAACTGTGTGTGTAATGTGTGGGGAGCGGAGCCTCATGTGTAATGTGCGGGGAGTGGAGCCGTGTGTGTAATGTGCGGGGGGAGGAGCCTCGTGTGTAATGTGTGGGGGGCGGAGCCGTGTGTGTAATGTGCGGGGGGTGGAGCTGCGTGTGTAATGTGCGGGGGGCGTAGCCGTATGTGTAATGTGCGGGGAGCGGAGCCTCGTGTGTAATGTGCGGGGAGTGGTGCCGCGTGTGCAATGTGCGGGGAGCGGAGCCGTGTGTATAATGTGCGGGGAGTGGAGCCGTGTGTGTAATGTGCGGGGGGAGGAGCCTCGTGTGTAATGTGTGGGGGGCGGAGCCACGAATGTAATGGTATAATGTGCAGGGAGCAGAGCAGCGTGTGTAATGTGTGGGGGGCAGAGCCGAGTATGTAATGGTGTAATGTGTAGGGAGCGGAACTGTGTGTGTAATGTGCGGGGAGTGGAGCCGTGTGTGTAATGTGCGGGGGGAGGAGCCTCGTGTGTAATGTGTGGGGGGCGGAGCCACGAATGTAATGGTATAATGTGCAGGGAGCAGAGCAGCGTGTGTAATGTGTGGGGGGCAGAGCCGAGTATGTAATGGTGTAATGTGTAGGGAGCGGAACTGTGTGTGTAATGTGCGGGGAGTGGAGCCGTGTGTGTAATGTGCGGGGGGAGGAGCCTCGTGTGTAATGTGTGGGGGGCGGAGCCACGAATGTAATGGTATAATGTGCAGGGAGCAGAGCAGCGTGTGTAATGTGTGGGGGGCAGAGCCGAGTATGTAATGGTGTAATGTGTAGGGAGCGGAACTGTGTGTGTAATGTGCGGGGAGTGGAGCCGTGTGTGTAATGTGCGGGGAGTGGAGCCGTGTGTGTAATGTGCGGGGGGAGGAGCCTCGTGTGTAATGTGTGGGGGGCAGAGCCGAGTATGTAATGGTGTAATGTGTAGGGAGCGGAACTGTGTGTGTAATGTGTGGGGAGCGGAGCCTCATGTGTAATGTGCGGGGAGTGGAGCCGTGTGTGTAATGTGCGGGGGGAGGAGCCTCGTGTGTAATGTGTGGGGGGCGGAGCCGTGTGTGTAATGTGCGGGGGGAGGAGCCTCGTGTGTAATGTGCGGGGAGTGGAGCCGTGTGTGTAATGTGCGGGGAGTGGAGCCGTGTGTGTAATGTGCGGGGAGTGGAGCCGTGTGTGTAATGTGTGGGGGGCGGAGCCGCGTATGTAATGGTATAATGTGCAGGGAGCGGAGCCGTGTGTGTAATGTGCGGGGGGGCGAAGCCGTATGTGTAATGTGCGGGGAGCAGAGCCTCGTGTGTAATGTGCGGGGAGTGGTGCCGCGTGTGCAATGTGCGGGGAGCGGAGCCGTGTGTATAATGTGCGGGGGGTGGAGCCATGTGTGTAATGTGTGGGGGCGGAGCCGCATATGTAATGTGCGGTGGTGGAGCTGCATGTGTAATGTGCGGGGGGGGTTTAGCTCTGTGTGTAATGTGCGGGGGGCGGAGTCGTGTTTATAATGTGCGGGGAGCGGAGCCGTGTGTATAATGTGGGGGGGTGGAGCCGCATGGGTAATGTGCGGGGGGGTTTAGCTGTGTGTGTAATGTGCGAGGAGTGGAGCTGTGCGTGTAATGTGTTTGGGGCAGAGCTGTGTGTATAATGTAAATGTAAAAAGGAAAAATCTGTACAACGACTAAGTTGCAAAAAGATTAAATTTTATTAATACAATAGCATGATAGCAGATAGAAAAATATTTATTATTAAAAAAGGCAGAGACAAGTGGTGGATGCCAGCAGATGGCGCCCTCACCACACACAAGGCACACAGGAGCACACTGTGAATAAATCTATTAATAAACAGCTAGAGCATAGCTGTAAAACAGGCAGCCCAAAGCTGGACTAGATATAAAAAGACAAGCAGTGCCCTTATGCAGTTAATCCAAGACATAGTAAAGTCAATAGTGCATGGTAAACATAAGCATAACCCTGAATCAAAATGCATAGTACGAATCTGACGTACCTATAAGTGTAGTGAGAGCCCAGAGCCCCGACCTATAGGTTTCGGTGTTAATCCTTCTTCCGGGGGTGGTCTCTAATTAAAACAGCTGTCCTTTTAAATGGTAGCTACCCAATCGCATCCATGTTGGTCTCAACCAACCCCATCCCACATTATATGGTGGTTCTCCATGATATAGTGCAACAAACATCCAGATTGGAGGGTAATCCCAGGTGCCGATATTGTCCACGCCCCATGTCAGGGACGCAGCACCGGAAGTGCAGATGACGCGAACATCGCATCACCACCATGAGGGCATCCCCATCATATGACTCGTAGGGGGGTGTGTGACTGTAGCATCCACATACAGCCACGCCTCCAAGAACCATAGCGTGTAATCAGTGTTTAACCGCGCCCTATTCAATGACACCACACCGGAAGTGCAGTGACGTGGGCATCGTATCGCTCCCATGGAGACGTCTATATCGCGTCACTCATGGAGGCGTGGCTATAAGACCCATGTGTAGTGGTATGTCCAGAAGCCAATGTTTTCATAAATATCATGGCAACTGGATGGACACCACCGCACACCCACGTGTCTATTACGTCGCGGCCCTATACTTCCAGGCACGCAAATAGGGGTAAGTGCATTTCAACGGAGGAATCGCTGGAGAGGAAGATAACTACAATTACAAGAAAATAAAAACAAAAAAGTGAGCCGGAGTATGAGATGGTATACATGGAACTTGTGAGACCATGTTCACACTGGCCATGAGACTAAGAGAAACCAAGGAAAAAAATTGTGAAAACATACCCTGCTGTAACTAAATAAAAGCATAGTGCATATAAACATAGGGTACTTAGTAAACACTGTTTTTGATCAAAAAAAGCATAAAGCTATCCCACCAAACGTCAAGGTGTACCCAGTTGGGATAGTACCTACACTCTCTAATATTAAAACCTTACCATGGGTCTAAATTAGGCCTCAATGTGGCTAAGGGCTGAGAGCGACCGGGTCCCAACAGGACACACACAGTCAGGGGGATTCACAGAATGAAATGTCCAGCTCGCTGAGAAGGGGGCCACTCCCTGTTTGTACTGAATACAAAAAAACTACAAACTTAGTCTCATGGCCAGTGTGAACATGGTCTCACAAGTTCCATGTATACCATCTCATACTCCGGCTCACTTTTTTGTTTTTATGTAGTTTTTTTGTATTCAGTACAAACAGGGAGTGGCCCCCTTCTCAGCGAGCTGGACATTTCATTCTGTGAATCCCCCTGACTGTGTGTGTCCTGTTGGGACCCGGTCGCTCTCAGCCCTTAGCCACATTGAGGCCTATTTTAGACCCATGGTAAGGTTTTAATATTAGAGAGTGTAGGTACTATCCCAACTGGGTACACCTTGACGTTTGGTGGGATAGCTTTATGCTTTTTTTGATCAAAAACAGTGTTTACTAAGTACCCTATGTTTATATGCACTATGCTTTTATTTAGTTACAGCAGGGTATGTTTTCACAATTTTTTTCCTTGGTTTCTCTTAATTACAAGAAAATGCAAAATACAGAGCACATCATCCACTCGCAGTTAACCACTGTGGCGCGCAAGTGAACGCCCAGAAAGCGCCGCACCAAGGCGGGCGCGTCCAGGCCACAATCATGGGGACAGTCACCACGGAAGTAGCCAAAGTGGACACGCCAGCAGCGATACAGGGCGATCAGGGCGAACGCATGCGCACACCGGTACTGCGAGGGATATAATAGAAGGGGGTAGTGTGTCAAAAAACCATACATCTCATATATATGTCAGATAAAAAACCCTACCTTAAACTTTCAGTATACATATGTACACACTTCCGTCCAACCAGATGAAACCAGTATATCAAAAATCGTTTAGTACATAGCAGATTGTGTCCATATGTGATGCATAAACTCCATGAAATTTCCAGAAAATCCAAAAGGACAAATAAACTTCTCCAGTTCCATACAGGGGTGGCGCAGGGATCAAGATACAACATAGATGGAAGGACAAAGCTAAAAGAGGAAAAAATAGAAACAATTAAAATCAAGACCAATATGGTACAAAGCAAATGGGACAGGAGATACAAACTTACAAAATGTGCCATACTCCCAATACTGAAGGCCAAAAAGGCTGCTGTCTAAAGTATTCTTATAAAAAGGACACAAAACTTAGACATTCATTCAGCCCCTCGGGCTGCAAAGTTTTTAGGGTCCATATCCACTCCGTTTCACGTTGTGCGAGGAGTCGGCTAATGTTGCCGCCCCGAACCCCTGTTGTGGACATGGGCAAATGGCATAATAAACCACAGCCTTAGACAGGCAATTAATTTTTCGCTCTCCCTCATGTGTAGTGCGGGGTCTGTCGCTCTCTCTCCTCCATGTGTAGTGCGGGGTCTGTCTCTCTCTCTCCTCCATGTGCAGTGCGGGGTCTGTCGCTCTCTCTCCTCCATGTGTAGTGCGGGGTCTGTCGCTCTCTCTCCTCCATGTGTAGTGCGGGGTCTGTCGCTCTCTCTCCTCCATGTGTAGTGCGGGGTCTGTCGCTCTCTCTCCCCCATGTGTAGTGCGGGGTCTGTCGCTCTCTCTCCCCCATGTGTAGTGCAGGGTCTGTCGCTCTCTCCCTCGTGTAGTGCGGGGTCTGTCGCTCTCTCTCCCTCATGTGTAGTGCGGGGTCTGTCACTCTCTCTCTCCCTCATGTGTAATGCGGGGTCTGTTCCTCTCTCCCCCATGTGTAGTGCGGGGTCTGTCGCTCTCTCTCCCTCATGTGTAGTGCGGGGTCTGTCACTCTCTCTCTCCCCCATGTGTAGTGCGGGGTCTGTCGCTCTCTCTCCCTCATGTGTAGTGCGGGGTCTGTCGCTCTCTCTCCCCCATGTGTAGTGCGGGGTCTGTCTCTCTCTCTCCCTCATGTGTAGTGCGGGGTCTGTCGCTCTCTCTCCCCCATGTGTAGTGCGGGGTCTGTCACTCTCTCTCTCCCCCAATGTGTAGTGCGGGGTCTGTCACTCTCTCTCTCCCCCAATGTGTAGTGCGGGGTCTGTCACTCTCTCTCCCCCCATGTGTAGTGCGGGGGTCTGTCGCTCTCTCTCCCCCATGTGTAGTGCGGGGTCTGTCGCTCTCTCTCCCTCATGTGTAGTGCGGGGTCTGTCTCTCTCTCCCTCATGTGTAGTGCGGGGTCTGTCGCTCTCTCTCCCTCATGTGTAGTGCGGGGTCTGTCGCTCTCTCTCCCTCATGTGTAGTGCGGTGTCTGTCGCTCTCTCTCCCTCATGTGTAGTGCGGGGTCTGTCGCTCTCTCTCCCTTATGTGTAGTGCGGGGTCTGTCGCTCTCTCTCCCCCATGTGTAGTGCGGGGTTTGTCGTTCTCTCTCTCTCCTCCATGTGTAGTGCGGGGTCTGTCGCTCTCTCTCCCTCATGTGTAGTGCGAGGTCTGTCGCTCTCTCTCCCCCATGTGTAGTGCGAGGTCTGTCGCTCTCTCTCCCCCATGTGTAGTGCGGGGTCTGTCACTCTCTCTACCCCCATGTGTAGTGCGGGGGTCTGTCGCTCTCTCTCCTCCATGTGTAGTGCGGGGTCTGTCGCTCTCTCTCCCTCATGTGTAGTGCGGGGTCTGTCGCTCTCTCTCCCTCATGTGTAGTGCGGGGTCTGTCGCTCTCTCCTCCATGTGTAGTGTGAGGTCTGTTGCTCTCTCTCTCCCTCATGTGTAGTGCGGGGTCTGTCGCTCTCTCTCCCCCATGTGTAGTGCGGGGTCTGTCGCTCTCTCTCTCCCCCATGTGTAGTGCGGGGTCTGTCGCTCTCTCTCCCTCATGTGTAGTGCGGGGTCTGTCGCTCTCTCTCCCCCATGTGTAGTGCGGGGTCTGTCACTCCCTCATGTGTAGTGCGGGGTCTGTCGCTCTCTCTCCCCCATGTGTAGTGCGGGGTCTCTCTTTCCCTCATGTGTAGTGCGGGGTCTGTCGCTCTCTCTCCCCCATGTGTAGTGCGGGGTCTGTCGCTCTCTCCTCCATGTGTAGTGCGGGGTCTGTCGCTCTCTCTCCCTCATGTGTAGTGCGGGGTCTGTCGCTCTCTCTCCCTCATGTGTAGTGCGGGGTCTGTCGCTCTCTCTCCCCCATGTGTAGTGCGGGGTCTGTCGCTCTCTCTCCCTCATGTGTAGTGCGGGGTCTGTCGCTCTCTCTCCCTCATGTGTAGTGCGGGGTCTGTCATTCTCTCTCTTATGTGTAGTGCGGGGTCTGTCGCTCTCTCTCCCTCATGTGCAGTGCGAGGTCTGTCGCTCTCTCTCCCCCATGTGTAGTGCGGGGTCTGCCGCTCTCTCCTCCATGTGTAGTGCGGGGTCTGTCACTCTCTCTCCCTCATGTGTAGTGCGGGGTCTGTCGCTCTCTCTCCCTCATGTGTAGTGCGGGGTCTGTCGCTCTCTCTCCTCCATGTGTAGTGCGGGGTCTGTCATTCTCTCTCTCTCATGTGTAGTGCGGGGTCTGTCGCTCTCTCTCCTCCATGTGTAGTGCGGGGTCTGTCGCTCTCTCTCCCCCATGTGTAGTGCGGGGTCTGTCGCTCTCTCTCTCCCTCATGTGTAGTGCGGGGTCTGTCGCTCTCTCTCCCTCATGTGCAGTGCGAGGTCTGTCGCTCTCTCTCTCTCATGTGTAGTGCGGGGTCTGTCGCTCTCTCTCCTCCATGTGTAGTGCGGGGTCTGTCGCTCTCTCTCTCCCTCATGTGTAGTGCGGGGTCTGTCGCTCTCTCTCCCTCATGTGTAGTGCGGGGTCTGTCGCTCTCTCTCTCCTCCATGTGTAGTGCGGGGTCTGTCGCTCTCTCTCCCCCATGTGTAGTGCGGGGTCTGTCGCTCTGTCCTCCATGTGTAGTGCGGGGTCTGTCATTCTCTCTCTCTCATGTGTAGTGCGAGGTCTGTCGCTCTCTCTCTCCCTCATGTGTAGTGCGGGGTCTGTCGCTCTCTCTCCCTCATGTGTAGTGCGGGGTCTGTCGCTCTCTCCCTCATGTGTAGTGCGGGGTCTGTCATTCTCTCTCTCTCATGTGTAGTGCGGGGTCTGTCGCTCTCTCTCCTCCATGTGTAGTGCGGGGTCTGTCGCGCTCTCTCTCCTCCATGTGTAGTGCGGGGTCTGTCGCTCTCTCTCTCTCATGTGTAGTACTGGGTCTGTCGCTCTCTCTCTCCCCCATGTGTAGTGCGGGGTCTGTCGCTCTCTCTCCCCCATGTGTAGTGCGGGGTCTGTGGCTCTCTCTCCCCCATGTGTAGTGCGGGGTCTGTCACTCTCTCTCCCTCATGTGTATTGCGGGGTCTGTCGCTCTCTCTCCCTCATGTGTAGTGCGGGGTCTGTCGCGCTCTCTCCCCCATGTGTAGTGCGGGGTCTGCCGCTCTCTCCTCCATGTGTAGTGCGGGGTCTGTCACTCTCTCTCCCTCATGTGTAGTGCGGGGTCTGTCGCTCTCTCTCCCTCATGTGTAGTGCGAGGTCTATCGCTCTCTCTCCCTCATGTGTAGTGCGAGGTCTGTCGCTCTCTCTCCCCCATGTGTAGTGCGGGGTCTGCCGCTCTCTCCTCCATGTGTAGTGTGGGGTCTGTCGCTCTCTCTCCCTCATGTGTAGTGCGGGGTCTGTCGCTCTCTCTCCCTCATGTGTAGTGCGGGGTCTGACGCTCTCCCTCATGTGTAGTGCGGGGTCTGTCGCTCTCTCTCCCTCATGTGTAGTGCGGGGTCTGTCGCTCTCTCCCTCATGTGTAGTGCGGGGTCTGTCGCTCTCTCTCTCTCCCTCATGTGTAGTGCGGGGTCTGTCGCTCTCTCCCTCATGTGTAGTGCGGGGTCTGTCGCTCTCTCCCTCATTTGTAGTGCGGGGTCTGTCGCTCTCTCCCTCATTTGTAGTGCGGGGTCTGTCGCTCTCTCCCTCATGTGTAGTGCGGGGTCTGTCGCTCTCTCTCTCTCCCTCATGTGTACTGCAGGGTCTGTCGCTCTCTCTCTCTCCCTCATGTGTAGTGCGGGGTCTATCGCTCTCTCTCCCCCATGTGTAGTGCGGGGTCTGTCGCTCTCTCTCCCCCATGTGTAGTGCGGGGTCTGTCGCTCTCTCCCCCCCATGTGTAGTGCGGGGTCTGTCGCTCTCTCTCCTCCATGTGTAGTGCGGAGTCTGTCGCTCTCTCCCCCATGTGTAGTGCGGGGTCTGTCGCTCTCTCTCCCTCATGTGTAGTGCGGGGTCTGTCGCTCTCTCTCTCCCATGTGTAGTGCGGGGTCTGTCGCTCTCTCCCCCATGTGTAGTGCGGGGTCTGTCGCTCTCTCTCCCCCATGTGTAGTGCGGGGTCTGTCGCTCTCTCTCCCCCATGTGTAGTGCGGGGTCTGTCGCTCTCTCCCCCCCATGTGTAGTGCGGGGTCTGTCGCTCTCTCTCCTCCATGTGTAATGCGGGGTCTGTCGCTCTCTCTCCCCCATGTGTAGTGCGGAGTCTGTCGCTCTCTCCCCCATGTGTAGTGCGGGGTCTGTCGCTCTCTCTCCCTCATGTGTAGTGCGGGGTCTGTCGCTCTCTCTCCCTCATGTGTAGTGCGGGGTCTGTCGCTCTCTCCCCCCCATGTGTAGTGCGGGGTCTGTCGCTCTCTCTCCCTCATGTGTAGTGCGGGGTCTGTCGCTCTCTCCCCCATGTGTAGTGCGGAGTCTGTCGCTCTCTCCCCCATGTGTAGTGCGGGGTCTGTCGCTCTCTCTCTCCCTCATGTGTAGTGCGGGGTCTGTCGCTCTCTCTCCCCCATGTGTAGTGCGGGGTCTGTCGCTCTCTCTCCCCCATGTGTAGTGCGGGGTCTGTCGCTCTCTCCCTCATGTGTAGTGCGGGGTCTGTCGCTCTCTCTCCTCCATGTGTAATGCGGGGTCTGTCGCTCTCTCCTGTAGTTCGGGGTGAGGAGAACACGCACTGACCTCCACCTCAGAGCCGGCACCGTCTGTGCTCACAGGACCTGTGTGATGTCACCGTCATGTGATCAGTCATATGGTCAGGGGCTGCTCCAGGGGCTCTGCTCAGTGTCTGCAGGGGGGAAGGGGGGGGATGGAGCTGCAGTGCAATGTGGTACCTCGTGTGGGATGCCGCAGTGGTTGTGCTCCTGTAATTCGCCACCCCGGTGGCTGAGATCACTGTCAGTGGCCCTCTCACAGCTGTAGACACACACAGTCCCTCTATAGAAGGGGATTATAGCACTGGATGTGGTGGTCGCACTCGCTGCCTCTTAAGGTAGAGTCTGATGGGGGTGATAGTTGTTTGCGCAGTTAATCTTCAATCATGAAGGAAACATCTGCACCTACAAATGAACGGTGTCTTTCCTGGTGATCTCTATGTACAGATGGTGGTGGCCGCTCAGTGTTTTTACTCACCTCTGAAAGATATGGTTCTCTCTGGTCTCCTGTCCTCTGCTCCTCACTCCCTGTGTCTTCTGTAGGCTGAGCCGTCCTCATGTGAAGTTGACTTTCTCCTTCAGCAATTTCTCCCACATGGAGCTCCTCAGCTCTGGCCTCTCCCCTCGGCTCCGGCCTCTCCCCTCGGCTCCGGCCCCTCCCCTCGGCTCCCGCCCCTCCCCTCGGCTCCGGCCCCTCCCCTCGGCTCCGGCCCCTCCCCTCGGCTCCAGCCCCTCCCCTCGGCTCCGGCCTCTCCCCTCAGCTCATTCACCTCTCCCCTCAGCTCCAACCTCTCTCCTCAGCTCCGTCCTCTCCCCTCAGCTCATTCACCTCTCTCCTCAGCTCCGTCCCCATCCCTCAGCTCCGTCCTCTCCCCTCAGCTCCATCCTCTCCCCTCAGCTCATTAACCTCTCTCCTCAGCTCCGTCCTCTCTCCTCAGCTCCGTCCTGTCTCCTCAGCTCCGGCCTCTCTTCTCAGCTCCGTCCTCTCCCCTCAGCTCATTCACCTCTCTCCTCAGCTCCGTCCCTCCCCTCAGCTCCGTCCTCTCCCCTCAGCTCCGTCCTCTCCCCTCAGCTCATTAACCTCTCTCCTCAGCTCCGGCCTCTCACTCAGCTCCGGCCTCTCCCCTCAGCTCCGGCCTCTCTTCTCAGCTCCGTCCTCTCTTCTCAGCTCCGTCCTCTCTTCTCAGCTCCGTTCTCTCTTCTCAGCGCCGTCCTCTTCCCTCAGCTCCGTCCTGTCTCCTCAGCTCTGTCCTCTCTCCTCAGCTCCGTCCTCTCTCCTCAGCTCCATCCTCTCTCCTCAACTCCGTCCTCTCCCCTCAGCTCCGGCCTCTCTCCTCAACTCCGGCCTCTCTCCTCAGCTCCGGCCTCTCCTCTCAGCTCCGGCTTCTCTCCTCTGCTCCGGCCTCTCCTCTCCGTCCTCTCCCCTCATCTCTATCCTCTCTCCTCAGCTACGGCCTCTCCTCTCAGCTCCATCCTCTCTCCTCACCTCTGTCTTCTCCCCTCAGCTCTGTCCTCTCCCCTCAGCTACGTCCTCTCCCCTCAGCTCCATCCTTTCTCCTCAGCTCCATCCTCTCTCCTCAGCTCCATCCTCTCCCCTCAGCTCATTCAGCTCTCTCCTCAGATCCGTCCCCTCCTCTCAGCTCCGTCCTCTCCCCTCAGATCCGTCCTCTCCCCTCAGCTCCATCCTCTCCCCTCAGCTCATTCACCTCTCCCCTCAGCTCCGTCCTCTCCCTTCAACTCCGTCCTCTCCCCTCAGCTCATTCACCTCTCCCCTCAGCTCCGTCCTCTCCCCTCAGCTCATTCACCTCTCTCCTCAGCTCCTTCCTCTCTCCTCAGCTCCGTCCTGTCTCCTCAGCTCCGGCCTCTCTTCTCAGCTCCGTCCTCTCCCCTCAGCTCATTCACCTCTCTCCTCAGCTCCGTCCCCTCCCCTCAGCTCCGTCCTCTCCCCTCAGCTCCGTCCTCTCCCCTCAGCTCATTCACCTCTCTCCTCAGCTCCGGCCTCTCACTCAGCTCCGGCCTCTCCCCTCAGCTCCGGCCTCTCTTCTCAGCTCCGTCCTCTCTTCTCAGCTCCGTCCTCTCTTCTCAGCTCCGTTCTCTCTTCTCAGCGCCGTCCTCTTCCCTCAGCTCTGTCCTGTCTCCTCAGCTCTGTCCTCTCTCCTCAGCTCCGTCCTCTCCCCTCAGCTCCGGCCTCTCTCCTCAACTCCGGCCTCTCTCCTCAGCTCCGGCCTCTCCTTCTCAGCTCCAGCCTCTCTCCTCAGCTCCGGCCTCTCCTCTCCGTCCTCTCCCCTCATCTCTATCCTCTCTCCTCAGCTCCGGCCTCTCCTCTCAGCTCCATCCTCTCTCCTCACCTCTGTCTTCTCCCCTCAGCTCTGTCCTCTACCCTCAGCTACGTCCTCTCCTCTCAGCTCCATCCTTTCTCCTCAGCTCCATCCTCTCTCCTCAGCTCCATCCTCTCCCCTCAGCTCATTCAGCTCTCTCCTCAGATCCGTCCCCTCCTCTCAGCTCTGTCCTCTCCCCTCAGCTCCGTCCTCTCCCCTCAGCTTATTCACCTCTCCCCTCAGCTCCGTCCTCTCCCCTCAACTCCGTCCTCTCCCCTCAGCTCATTCACCTCTCCCCTCAGCTCTGTCCTCTCCCCTCAGCTCCGTCCTCTCCCCTCAGCTCATTCACCTCTCCCTTCAGCTCCGTCCTCTCCCCTCAGCTTTGTCCTCTCCCCTCAGCTCATTCACCTCTCCTCTCAGCTCCATCTTCTCCCCTCAGCTCCATCCTCTCCCCTCAGCTCCGTCCTCTCCCCTCACCTCCGGCCTCTCCCCTCAGCTCTGTCTTCTCCCCTCAGCTTGGTCACCTCTCTCCTCAGCTCCGTCCTCTCTCCTGAGCTCTGTCCTCTCCCCTCAGCTCAGTCACCTCTCTCCTCAGCTCCGTTCCCTCCCCTCAGCTCTGTTCCCTTCCCTCAGCTCCGTCCTCTCCCCTCAGCTCCGTCCTCTCCCCTCAGCTCCGTCCTCTCTCCTCAGCTCTGTCCTCTCTCCTCAGCTCTGTCCCCACTCCTCAGCTCCGGCCCCTCCCATCAGCTCCGACTCCTCCCCTCAGCTCCGGCCCCTCCCCTCAGCTCCGGCCTCTCCCCCCAGCTCCATCCCCTCCCCTCAGCTCCGGCCTTTCTCCTCAGCTCCGTCCCCTCTCCTCAGCTCCGTCCCCTCTCCTCAGTTCCGTCCTCTCTCCTCAGCTCCGTCCTCTCTCCTCAGCTCTGTCCTCTCTCCTCAGCTCCGTCCACTCCCCTCACCTCCGTCCTCTCCCCTCAGCTCCTCATCTGAGTCCAGTCCTGTCCTGCCCGTACCTGGCTACCAGCCCATCCTGCCTGTTGGCATCTGATTCCAATCCTGTCCTGCCCGTACCTGGCTACCAGCCTGTCCTTCCTTTTGGCATCTGGTTCCAGTCCTGTCTTGCCCGTACCCGGCTACCAGCCCGTCCTGCCTGTTGGAACCTGGTTCCAGTCCTGTCTTGCCCGTAGCTGGCTACCGGCCCATCCTGACTGTTGGCAACTGGTTCCAGTCCCGTCTGGCCCATAGCTGGCTACAATTTAGTTTTCTGGACCCGCACTCCACTGAACCCCTGGCTTCCAATGCTCACTTCTCTGAAACCTCTGATTCTGTATTGGGACAGATTAAAGACCTGCGCTCCAGAATGTCCGAAATCCCTACTAAAACGGACAAGGAGGGCTACATATCCCACCTTGAAAGTCTCTGCAGAGCTGAAATACAGCGACTCAGCACCTCTATCTCACAGACTTCTGACAGAGTTACAGCTATAGAAACGGCCGTTGCTGAAACAATCGCTGCTCAGTCTGAATATGCTAAGACTCTAGATCTTCATGCGGACCAAATCTCTTCTCTCTTCAACCTAATGGAAGGCTCCGAAAATAGGAACCGCCGCAACAACATACACATCAGGGGTCTCCCAGAAGCAACAGGACTGTCGGATCTTGCTTCTACATTACAATGTCTACTGAATAATCTGCTGGACAGATCCACAGATGCAGTCATTATCTTCGACAGGGCCCATCGAGCCTTGATGCCTAGATGTCTTGACCCCAACTACTCGAGACGTTATATGTCACCTTCACTGCTATCATGAGAAGGAGGAGATCATGAAACAGGCCCGGCTCAAAGGCCCTCTTGACTTTGATGGGGCTGTGGTCCATATCATGGTGGATCTATTCAGGGCTACACTGGTCAAGCGTAGAGCACTCCGACCCATCACAGAAGCTCTCAGGGAGAGGGAAATCCCCTATTCATGGGGGTTCCCTTTCCAGTTGCAGGTCTGACATCATAGAGGTCTTTTTACTCTCTGTGGCCTGTCTGACTTGAGCTTCTTCCTGGAAGGACTGGAATTACCCGCGATCTCAATTCCAGATTGGCCCTCTAATCCATACTTACCCTTCCGCCGTGGTGAAGAGAGACATCGACCTTCATCCTCTCAAAGACCCCGGAGCCGTGGTGTTGCAGGACCTCGCATGGCCAAGCAGTGACTTTGTCCTGATGGTTCTCTTGGTCTGCTCCTCCATGAGATATGTTCATGTTGTAGCTAGGACTGCATACCTATGACCTGTGGGCCGACGCCTGCCCATCCGTTCATAATTGAACATTTGACTCAACCTGGTATTTGTATACATAATGAGCATTATTTCGTTTTGATAGGCTCTCCTTGTGCTCTCACACCCTCCCTCCTCCCGTCCTCCCCTCCGTTGCCCCCCCTCCCTCCATTTTTCCCCCTTTCCTCTCTTCCCTCCCCTCCCCCCTCTCTCTCCCCGCTCTCCCTCCCTTTTTTTTTTCTTACCTTTGTTTGGGAGAGGGCTTTATTTTGATATTGATTGGAATGTTTTCTTGTTGCAGTTATCAAATGTTTTAGCTAATGTATTCTTATATTTTGTTGCTGTCTCCCTGGTGCAGTGTTTGTCTGGGGGTCGCGGTGTTTCCGTTGCTAGACTCACCCCACTAGGGACATTTGTTTTTTAAGTGTTACTGTATTGACCCATCTCGGGCCTTTCACTGTGTTTTTTGCCTCGACCTAGGAGCGAGGCCACAGCCTATACTCTTGGTAGGCTTTCCTCTTTAAGTTTTTCGATCTCTACTATTTCTTGCTTGTACTCCCTCTTGTCACTCTTACCTCGCCTTCTTCCTTGTTCTGCCTCCCTCTCTCATCCCTCCCCCTCCCCTCGCCTGTCCTACCCCTCTACTGCTTGGGACTCCCTACATTTTAGAAATCCAAGTTTAGGCCCCGTCACACACAGAGATAAATCTTTGGCAGATCTGTGGTTGCATTGAAATCATGGACATATTGTTCCATTTGTACACAGCCACAAACCTGGCACTGATTGTCCACAATTTCACTGCAACCACAGATCTGCCGCAGATTTATCTCTGTGTGTAACAGGGCCTTTAGTCTTCACCGGTACACACTATGGTCTTCTTGAAGTTTGCATCGCTGAATATACAAGGGTTCAATACCCCGCAAAAGCGCATCCAGATCCTGCACATTATGCAAAAAATGGGAGTCCAGATACTCCTGCTACAGGAGACTCACTTTAAGTGTGGTCATGTGCCGGATATCACCAACAAATACTACCCGCTTTGGCATCATTCTTCCAACCCCGTGGCGAGATCAAAAGGGGTCAGTATTGCGCTACATAAATATTTTCCATGCACGGTGAAAGAGGTTAGCACTGATCCACAAGGCAGATTCCTATTTGTCAACTTAGTACTCTACAACCAATAATACACAGTCGCTAATTTTTATCTCCCTAATAAAGGTCAGACTGTTGCCGGGGCTAGGTTCCTGAGGAGACTGGAGACTTTTGCGACTGGACATCTGATCATTGGTGGAGATTTTAATTTACCTCTGAACCCGAAGCTCGACACGTCGGCCAGTAATTCAGTGATTTCACACAGTGAGCTAGCATCTCTACGGCCGGTTTCACATCTGCGTTGTTTCGACGCAAATGGACTCCGTCACTAATGTAATACAGTTCATTTATTTACAGTGGAAGAGCGACGGCATGCCTCATGCACTACCCGCATGTGTCCACATGGTGTCGCGCTTACACTGTAAATAAATTAACTGTAATACATTAGTGACGGAGTCTGTTTGCGTCGAAACAACGCAGATGTGAAACCGACCTAAGGTCCGCTATGCATTCGAGTAGGGTTGCTGACATATGGCGTCTACTCTATCTGTTGGTCAAGGACTTTTCTCATTTTTCGGCAGTATACAATTCATATAGCCGTATTGATTTCTTCCTGATTAGCCATAACCTGCTCTCCTGGTCCCCCACGGCTTCCATCGGCCCAGTGACTTGGTCTGACCATGCCCCTGTCTACGTGACTCTGAATCCCCCAGACTTTCCTTCTAAGTCCTGGAACTGGAGACGCAACCATAATCTCCTCCTAGATCCAGACATTAAGGAAAGGATATCTATGACTATTTCAGACTTCCTTCAGTACCAGGCAGATAACAATACCCCTCTTCCCACTAAATGGGAAACACTGAAGTGCTTAACCAGAGGGGTCCTTATACGAGAAGGAGCTAGACTCAAGAGAGATGAAGCTAAACACATGGAAGATCTTCTTTCCAAAATCCATTCCTTGGAACAAACGCATAAAGTGACTCTTCACCAGGATACCTTACTCAAACTGACTAAAACGAGGGAAGACCTTAAAGCAGTACTCTACTTGCCTCACACTAAATTTAGAGAACGCTCCCAACAGTTTTTTTATGAGTTTGCAGATGTGTGGGGGTTCCTTGGCGAGACATATCCACCCAAAATCAGTGACAACGTATGTCCCCTAAATTAAGACAGTGCATCACCCCACTGACATCGCTTTAGCCTTTGAGAAGTATTACGAGACGTTATATAATATCAACGACAACTCTGTAGACCCCACTAACTCCCAGCTTCTGGAGAAAATCGACAAATACCTGCTAGACACGCCGCTTCCCTCCCTATTAGCAGGAACGGCTGATGAGTTGGATTCCCCGTTCTCACTTGAGGAGGTCACCCAAGTGGTGTCCTCTTCTCCCCCTAACAAAAGCCCAGGCCCAGATGGCTTTACTACCAAATTTTACCAAACTTTTCTTACGGAGCTGGCACCTTTTCTTACTAAGGTCTTCAACTCCATCTCCAAAGACCATCCTTTGCAGAAAAAATCACTATCTGCTACCATCAGGGTAATCCCCAAGCCGGGCAAGGACCCCTTGCTATGTTCAAGCTATCTCCCTATATCTCTAATTAATGTGGGCGTGAAGCTGTTTGGTAATCATCTCGCTAACAGACTGGGTCCTTCTCTGCCGCTATTGATACACAATGACCAGGTAGGCTTCGTACCTGGCAGAGAAGCAAGAGACAATACTATTAAATCGATCCTTGTTATCTCCCAAATGTTGAAGCTAAAAACACCAGCCTGTGTGTTGTCAGTAGATGCAGAGAAGGCCTTTGATAGGGTCAGTTGGCCCTTCCTTGGGTGTGTGCTTGAGTGGGCAGGTTTCGGTCAGAGCTTTAGAGAAAAGGTTCTAGCATTGTATACTCTCCCTACAGCCAAGATTTGCTGTAATGGAATTTTTTCCAATTCATTCAATATCAGAAATGGGACTCAACAAGGATGTCCTCTGTCACCCCTTCTGTATGCATTGGTGATGGAACATCTAGCCATAGCCATCAGGAAGAACCCTGATATTCATAGGATCTGCATAGGGAAATATCTCATAAACTGGCCCTATATGCTGACGACCTCCTCCTCTACATCGTCAGCCCTGAAACTTCTCTCCCATCTATCCTGAAGGAGTTTGAGCGGTATGCCGTGGTTAGTAATTTCAAGGTTAATACTTCTAAGTCAGAAATCCTAAATATCACCCTTCCCGCTAAACGAAAATCCTCTCTGCAAGAAGCCTTTCCCTTTAAATGGTGTGCCACTGCTCTGAAATATCTAGGGACTTATCTGACGCCGGACCCTTCACATCTATTTAATTTGAATTACAAACCACTACTGCAGCGCATTGGCGCCGATCTTCAGGCTTACAATTTGCGGGCTCTGTCCTGGTTTGGACGTATCAACGTTCTAAAAATGGATGTCGTCCCCAAACTCCTTTTTCTTTTTCAAGCAGTTCCTAAAGCCGTACCCAGATTCTTCTTTGCCCATCTACGAAGTATCACGACAGCTTTTGTATGTAAAAAAAATAAACCTCGGCTGGCCTTTAAATACTTGATGAGACAAAAGACAAAAGGGGGCACAGGACTCCCAGATTTTCGCTTATATCATACATCAGCTATCCTCACCAGAGAGTAGTAGATTGGTTTCATGGGGCCGAGACGAAGCAGTGGGTGGATATTGAAGCTAATCTTTTAGATTGGACCTTGACCTCCTTGCCCTGGATCGCGAAACATAGAAGACCTAAGAGCATTTTGAACTCCCCTCTGACAAGGGACCTACTCATGATTTGGGACAGAACTAATGCTCATTTTAATCTGTCTGAAGCATGGGGCCCCCTGACACCCCTTTTTGATAATCCCGACTTTCCGCCGGCTGTTGGTGTGGACAGGTTTATGATCTGGTCTTCATCCCAGAGGCCTAGGGTTGGTGCTGCCCTGCTGGGAGCGCCTTCTTTGCCAACCTTACAGCATTTACGAGCCGCCTTCCCTGATCAACAAATCCAGTGGTTCATGTATGTACAGTTGCAATCGTTCATCTCCTGTGTTCGCTCAGCCTCCGACCTGGCCAGGGTCTGTACCAACTTTGAATCTCTTTTGATCCAACTAGAACCAGCATCCCACGTAATTTCCCAGATTTACTCCATTTTGATTGACCCAATCGATTCGGATCCAGTCTGGTATGGGAAATCTTCTGAGAAAGATCTGGGGAGTGCTTCCTCTGACCTGGATTTGGCAAAAGCTTATATGTGTGTACATAGACTTCCCTTGCCTTGTAAAGTGCAGGAAAAAAACTTCATTTCCCGTTGGTATAGGTGTCCGAAGGAGCTATACAAAATCTCCCCAACTGTCCGTGACACTTGTTGGAGATGTAATGCTGCGGAGGGATCCATGCTACATATCTGGTGGTCCTGCCCGATAATTCAGGAATTGTAGCGTAAAGTTTTCCAAATTCGTAACCACATCACGGGGCTGACAATCACATGCTCTCTGCAGATCAGTCTTTTGTTCATGATCCCTGGAGCTTTCAAAGAGATCAAGCAAGGTCTTCTCCGTCATTTTGTTGCCGCGACCAGAGCGATCATCCCGAGAAAGTGGAAGTCGGGTGTAACCCCGACGATTCTAGAGTGGTTGGCGGAAATGGATCACATTTGCAGGATACTATCCTCCCACTCTGAGCTCCAACTGAGCAAGTTTTTCAGCTCTTGGATGCTGTGGCTTCTATTTAGAGAATCCGCTGATTTCGAGGTAATCCTTTCCTCTTAGGAACCAATCGCTTAATTTTTGCTTGGTTCGTGCTGAGAGGTGGAGTGTAGTCCTCCTTAAACCGGTTGTTTTCCAAGGGAGACCCCAAGTCCCTCCTCCCCACCTTCTCTTCTCTTTCTAATCTGTCTTTCCTCTCATTTGAATTCTTCTTTGCTTCTTCTTAACATTCTTTTCTCTTTCCAGTTTTTATTAATCTAAATTAAGTGCTTCAGAAATCAACGTTCTTATTTTCATTGACTCGTTACCTAAGTCCACATGGAGAATTGTGTGTACATGATCTCTTATTGTGATTGTCTTTATTTCCTCGATATGTGGAAGTATTCATGCACAAACTGAAAATATGCCACTATGTTCTAGAGTTCCTTATACTTGATTTTGTATGATATTTTCTATTTTTCAATAAACATTTTAGGGAAAAAAAAACTGAACCAAAAATGGACTCAAAGTTTCTTTTTTGCGTGTATACTGTATGTTCTGTTACAAGTGAAAAGGTTTTGGTACCGTGTTAGCCAGTTGAAAAATTATTGAATGTTCTCAGTGAGAGGAACAAAATTAAAATCTTGTGATACCTTTTAATGGCTAACTGAAATAAAATAAAGTGATGTTACAAACCAAGCTTTCGAGACATCTCAGGTCCCTTCATGACTCCTCATATTTTGTAATGGGCCATAAATAACTGTCAGGAGGATTTATGGCCCATTACAAAATCTGAGGAGTCTGCTCCAGAGATTCACCAGACCTCTGATCCTGCTTGGATATTGGGACAATAAAACGCTCACACCACTAATCTAAGCTAATTAAGAATTCACTTTCTAACTCAGTGTTTATTTAAATGTCTTTTATTATGCCATCCCTCTGCTCTGTTTGTGCATATTTGTGTTTCTTCAGATATTTTGTCATTCGATGCCTGATGAAGGGACCTGAGATGTCTTGAAAACTTGCTTTGTAACATCACTTTATTTTAGTTAACCATTAAAAGGTATCACAAGATTACAATTTTGTTCCTCTCACTGAGAACATTCAATAATTTTACTGTATGTTCTGTAATGATCACTTAGTTTATGATGTCACCTCTAGGGGATGGACATATACAGTCATGGCTGAAAGTGTTGGCACTTTGTTGTTCCTGAAAATTAAATATTTCTTCCAGAAAATTATTGCAGTTACACATGCTGCAGATACAGTCCAATCTGCTTTTACTCGCACCCATACACGTCTATGGGTGCGATGACCTATCTCACTCCACTTGGATGACATCCGAATGCTGTGCGATAATCTCATCAGCTGATAATGGGGATGGGGAGATTAATCCGTCCATTTCCTCCAGCTGTGATCCAGTTTGCATAAACAATTTCGAGGAAACCAAGGATTATTTTTATGCCCAAAAGGTAAACATACTGCTCCTATGATGAGCATGTGTCCTTCAGTTACAGACCAGAAGTCTTTGTGCTAAATCACTGTTTTTCATAATATTCTGTGCAGTGAAAGAGAGAAATCTGCAGTCTATATACCGTATATAGCAATTAAG
The DNA here is from genome assembly GCF_048569485.1 of Anomaloglossus baeobatrachus. Lineage (NCBI taxonomy): Eukaryota > Metazoa > Chordata > Amphibia > Anura > Aromobatidae > Anomaloglossus > Anomaloglossus baeobatrachus. The sequence continues at coordinate 959,044,262 of NC_134353.1, forward strand.
AACATAATTTTTAATTAAGCTAAGCAATCTTAGCAAATCATAGATTATAATAGTTATGTTGCTGAGCTCCAAATCTTTGGTGCTAATGATGCATCTATAGGTGACAAGAATCCTCTACTTTTACTCCTGAAAATAAAATCTGAAAATTAGTTAATGTCCATTCTGTTTTAAATATTTTCATTGATAACAAATTTAAGAGATGGATAATACGAATTGTAACAAAAGAGCCCAGAATAACTTCTGAACAGATTAAAGGTGAACTTCAAGCTCAAGGAACATCAGTGTCAGTTCGCCCCATCCGTCGTTGTTTGAGCCAAAGTGGACTTCATGGGAGATGACCAAGGAGGACACCATTGTTGGGAAAAAAAAACCATAAACAAGCCAGACTGGAATTTGCCAAACTACATGTTGACAAGCCACAAAACGTCTAGGAGAATGTCCTATGGACAGATAAGTCAAAAATTAATGAGCACGTTGCCCAGGCACCACCCATATGGTACAGGTGCCTCATGAACAAAAAGCAATCAGAAACAGCACAGCAAGGAATAGGTGTACTGTTTCTTTAAATCGCAGCAAAGTGCGATGCCAAAGTGTGCCCCCAGAGGACCTGCTGAGGGAACGAATGTTCTGGGAGGAGACAGGGGGAACGCTGAGCACGGCGGACAGGGTGATACACTGTGCTGCAGAGCCAGAGGCAGGAATGGAGGTTCATGGAGAATGTCAATCTCCCTGCCCAGGGGAGGCCGACCCCGCTGCAGAGGGCATGACAATCAGCTCTATGTTCACAGATGGAAAAATTAAGCATATTAAGAAAAGAACACTGTCCTTACTGTGAAGCATGGAGGAGGCTCTGTTATGTTCTGGGGCTGCTTTGCTGCATCTGGCACAGGGGGTCTTGATCTGTGCAGGTTACAATGAAATCTCAATACTATCAAGGGAATCTAGAGAGACATGTGCTGCCCAGGGTTAGAAAGCTTGGTCTCAGTCGCAGGTCATGGGTCTTGCAACAGGATGATGACAGGAGAAGGAGTAGGACGAGGAGGACATAATTTCTGTCTGGACCCGTTTCATGAGTTTTATTGTTTTTTAACATTCTGTGGAAGCAGAAATGCAGCAATGTCTGACTTTCAGTTGTTCATTTTCATAATTTTTATTTATTATTACTTCTGTCAGATTCAAGTTATTTCTGTGACCATTGTGGGTTTGTCTTTTATTAAACGAGGGGGACTAACAATTTTGACTACGTGTTTGCCATGTACTAGGGATGCAATAATTCAGCTCTGTAATGTGTACAGGCTCGGACTGATCCAGTAACTCTGACAAGTAGGAGAATAATATCTCCAACCTATAAAAGCGTGAAAAGCTCGTCTAGTAACATAATAAGAAAATACCAGACATCAGCGATTGGTAACAAATTTTAGGATATAATTCTCCATTAATGTACCATGTTCTGTGAACATGGTTGAATATATAAATGTGATCTGGATTCTATTTGTTGATTGTGACGTTTATTGACTCTCAGTTTTTTGAAGTGCAATTAGAAGTGACTTTCGCTGATAAATCTTTCCATGTAGAGAACATGAAAAAGGATTCTACTCTGTGTGAGATATTTGATGTTTAAGAAGAAGTGATTTCTGGATAAAACATTTCCCACAATCAGAACATGAAAATGGCTTCTCCCCTGTGTGAATTCTTTGATGTCTGACAAGAGATGATTTCTGGATAAAACATTTCCCACATTCTGAACATGAAAATGGCTTCTCCCCCTTGTGAATTCTTTGATGTCTGACAAGATGTGATTTCCTAATAAAACATTTCTCACATTCTGAACATGAAAATGGCTTCTCCCCCTTGTGAATTCTTTGATGTCTAACAAGATCTGATTTCTGGATAAAACATTTCCCACATTCTGAACATGAATACGGCTTCTCCCCTGTGTGATTTTTTTCATGTATTATTAGAAAATATTTCTGGTTAAAATATTTTCCACATTGTGAACATGAAAATGGCTTCTCCCCTGTGTGAGTTTTTAGATGTATAAAAAGCTGTGATTTATGGGTAAAACATTTCTCACATTCTGAACATGAATATGGCTTCTCCCCTGTATGAATTCTTAGATGTTCAGCAAGAGTTGATTTAGTGTTATAACATTTGCCACATTCTAAACATAAAAATGGCTTCTCCCTTGTGTGAATTCTCATGTGACTAACAAGAGTAGATTTGTGAGCAAAGCATTTCCCACATTCTGAACAACAAAATGGCTTTTCCCCCGTGTGAGTTTTTAGATGTACATCAAGCTGTGATTTCCGAGTAAAACATTTCCCACATTCTGAACATGAAAATGGCTTCTCCCCCGTGTGAGTTTTTATATGTACATCAAGCTGTGATTTCCAAGTAAAACATTTCCCACATTCTGAACATGAAAATGGCTTGTCTCCTGTGTGAGTTTGTAGATGTACAACAAGCTGTGATTTCCAAGTGAAACATTTCCCACATTCTGAACAAGAAAATGGCTTCTCCCCCGTGTGAATTTTTATATGCAAATCAAGGTGTGATTTCCAAGTAAAGCACTTTCCACATTCATTACATGAATACGGCTTCTCCCTTGTGTGAGCTCTTTGTTGTTGATCTCCCCTCGTGTAGTTTTTATTTTGCTGAACATTATGCAGTGACTCAGGAGATTGTTTAGAAGCATCAGATGATGGATCTTCGGTGTGAAGGACTGAAGATATATCTGGGATAATGACTTGCTCTTCATATGTATTCTTTAGAATGTCCCAATCATCTGTCAAAAGAATAAAACAGATTTTTTTTTAATTTTACAACACTATAACCTTAAAACTTGGTTTTCACAGGCAATTCTCAGGCCCCTGACTGCAGTATCGTGTTGCCCTGATAGTGAGTTTTATTATCAAATAATACCATATAGGAATTATACTTTATGATGCCATAAAACTGAGGGTCTAAATACTTTATAAGAAGAAAAGGGCAGAGAACAGCGCTCAATGTGTGAATCGGCTGAGCACAGCAAACCAAAATAATCAATTATTTACAGAATACTGCTCTGCAGCTCTTTTCCTTTCATAAATACTCTATTAGGCTATGTTCACATGTCCTGTAATGATCAGTTTGTAGCAGATCCGATGGATGTGAAATAACGGATCCGTTAACAGTTTTAAAACTGATCCGTTAACGGATCCGTTATCATTATAGTCAATGGAACCAATAACAGATCCATTATAATTTTATATAGCTAGCTAGCTAAAGAGATAGGTAGATAGGTAGATAGATAGATAGATAGATGTGCAACACATATGCGCCACCCCTTCTGCATATTGAAAGCTTGCACCCTTTGACTTTCATGTGGCACTAAAGGGTGTTAGTTTTGTTTTTAGGCCCAAATTCAATACATAAAAAAAGAAGAAAGGAAAAAAAAAAATCGACGTGGGGTTCCCCTTATTTTTGGTAGCCAGCTAAGGTAAAGCAGACAGCTGTCTGCAGACCGCAGTCAGCAGCTTTTCCTTGTCTGGTAATCCAAAACAGAGGGCACCCCATGCTGTTGCTTTAAATTATTTATTTAAAATAAATAATTAAAAAAAAAAACATGGGGTACCCCGGGGATTGGATCATCAAACATGCAAAAGGCGGACAGCTGGGGTCTGGTATTCTCAGCCTAGGAAGGCCCATAGTTATTAGCCCGCCTAAGCGTAAAAATAGCAGGCTGTAGCCGCCCCAGATGTGTCACCGCTCGTCATTTCCAGCAGCCGCTCACGCACTGCTTTGTGAGCACCTGGGGTGAACTGGGCTGACCTCATGAGGTCATCTCAGATTACTGCAGTGCTTCTCAAAGCAATGTGTGAGCTTGCAATCACTGCTCTCCCAGCCAATGGGACACGTTCTGTTCTTCATTGACTGGGACACCAAGTATGGGATTGTCGTGGGACCCCCTTATTGGATTACGCCGGACCCGGATTAGGGATTTGCCATGGAAATACATTCGTGAATGAGGGTATCTCTTGTCGTTGTTTTTTTTTACTAATTTTCTCTTTTTATGTCTTTCAGGTTCACTTTTGAGGAACATTGTGGGTCTAGGTGACTAGGTCGTAGCGCATGGCTCTGATGTATGAGACGTCATGGTGGAGCTGCGGAGGAACGTCCAAGTGACCCCACGGTCCGGTCTGTGACATATTGATGCCTGCGGTGGGATCTTGCGTGACCCCACTGGCTGTTTCATGACTGTCTGTATCGTATTTTTTTGGATTGACCCAGAAAACCCAACGTAACGCTCAGCGGAAAGCGCAGGATAAATGTCACCTGAGGTAGAATGAAGGAATAGACGGCGAGGGAGGAATAGTTCTTATTTTTATTTTTGCGCCATTCACCGTGCAGTGTCAGTGATAGGACGGATTTATTTTGCGGGTCGGTGCGATTACAGCGATACCAGATTACATCTTTTTTTGTTTTGTTCTCTCTCAGTAAAATGCTTTTTTTTTTTATAATAAATAGTTTTTCTGTCTCGATCGCTTCTTTATGCTTTGCTTTTTTACTAACTAAAATCTATATTTTACCAAAATTATTTTTTTTTCTGGATGAGCCATATTACGGCTCATTTTTTGTTGTAAGGTTTGGAGTTTTTATTTCTGTCATTTTTTTTTACATAAAATTTTTTGATTACTTTTTATTCTCTTTTTTTTGCCTGTCAGTATAATGAAGAAACTACATTTTTGGGGTCTTTGATTTATTTTTTTTCCCAGTATTTGCTTTACAGAATAAGTAATGTGACACTTTTAAAGATCGGGTCGTTCCGGACGCGGTGATACAAATTATGTGCACGTTTTCCTGTTTATTTTTGTTTGAACACAAAAGCTACTTTTTTAGTGGCGAAACAGGTTTTCATTATTTGTATGTGCTTTCTTTTATGTTTTTGGGTTTTTTACATTCTGTGTAACCTTTTTTATTTTTTCACTGTGGGATATGATTTTTTTTCATTTTGATCACTGATCTCATGTACTAGTGTACAGCAGCACATGAGATCAGTGTCAGTGACTCACTGACAGCCTGTAAGACTCAGGCCACCGTACCATGGAGTCATCAGCTGACCCCACATTACCATGGCCACGATTGTCAAACCTGTCTTGGGGGGGGGGGGTTTAAACCATTTAGCGACTGCTGCGGTGATTGACAGTGGTATTTAAAAGGTTAATCAGTCCCGATCTGTTCCAAAACTGGTCGGGGTTGATGCCCATTGGTATCAGCTGCCGTGTACAGTTCACACCAGCGGGATTTCCACGTGCGGGGCCACATTACTCACTTATTTCTCTCATCAGCGGACTTTAAAGGATTAAGTTTAAAATTTGCAAAATGACAATAACAAGATACAAACAAAGATCCACGCGTTTCGGAAAAGCCTTATTCAGTTTCCGAAACACAAAGGTCCATAATCTTTGAAAGGATTTTGTTCATGTCGTTTCAAATTTTAAATGTAATAATAAATGTGACGTTTTCTCATCGGAGTTTCTTTCCTTTCCACATAATGCGGTGGATGCAGCCGTCACCTCGGCGTCTCCGCGGATCTGAAAAACCACTACGTCTGTAGCAGGGAATGGTGAGGGACATACATAGGAGATAATGGATTCTTAGTCCCTAAACTGGAGAAACCCCTCATCAGCCCTGACAGCGGATAATAGGAGAGAGCTGGAGCTCGTCCTCGCTCACATCGGCAGAATTCATGTCCAGCTGTATTTCTCCTCTATAACATAACTGCACATCCCGTGTTATCACCTGCACCGGGATCACAGAATCATTCACATTTCATGTGTATTTTACATGAAGGGTTAATATACCGCTGGAGAAACTGACACAGCAAAGAGCGGAAAATAGGAATGTGTGACTTGTGTGCGTTATTGGGTGGTCTGTACTCACCGGGGAGGTGATCTGTAGGAATCTCCTCGTTACTCCGCTGATCGCCCCTCACATTTCTCTCTGGATAATTAATATTGTTCAGATCTTTATCCGGATGCAAAAGCTGCAAAACAAAATATTGTAAAAGTCCCCGGGAATAATGGAGATAAGATCCGGACATGTGAGGTCTGTGGTCAGCTGTGATCCTGCCGTCTCCACCGCTCTCATTACACAAGTATAAAACATCTAATACTGGAGGAGAAAACAAGACTGAACACAAGGAGGTCACAGCCGTCTACACCTCATAGGGAAGATCTCCATCTACCTGAGGATCCTGTGGAGGAGGAGGAGCGGGACATCTCTCTGGGGTCGTCCTCGCACTGGAGAGACCTGCAGGAGACACAGACAGGACGGACATCATTATTACATACAGATAATTATAGGCCGGGTGTATTCAGTCCTGTCTATTACCTGGTGATGTGCGGGGCTGGGGCTCCTCCATCATCACCTCCTTGTACCGCTCCTTGTGTCCTTCTAGATACTCCCACTCCTCCATGGAGAAATAGACGGTGACGTCCTGACACCTTATAGGAACCTGACAACACAATGATACCGTCATCACCCAGAATCCTCCAGTGCTGTTCTGTATAATGTCCCAGCATTCCCGGCAGTGTCACCTCTCCAGTCAGCAGCTCCAGCATCTTGTTGGTAAATTCTAGAATCTTCTTGTCATTGATGTCCTCATGTATCCGGGGGTGAGGTGTGTAATTCTGAGTGTGGAGACATTAATAATATCACTACAGACATTTCCATCACCTCCCCGGTCATATCCTCTGTTATTCCCATAGATAATGATGTAATGTGATGACATCAGAACCTCTCACCTCCCCGGTCATATCCTCTGTTATCCCCATAGATAATGATGTAATGTGATGACATCAGAGCCTCTCACCTCCCCGGTCATATCCTCTGTTATCCCCATAGATAATGATGTAATGTGATGACATCAGAACCTCTCACCTCCCTGGTCATATCCTCTGTTATCCCCATAGATAATGATGTAATGTGATGACATCAGAACCTCTCACCTCCCCGGTCATATCCTCTGTTATCCCCATAGATAATGATGTAATGTGATGACATCAGAGCCTCTCACCTCCCCGGTCATATCCTCTGTTATCCCCATAGATAATGATGTAATGTGATGACATCAGAACCTCTCACCTCCCCGGTCATATCCTCTGTTATCCCCATAGATAATGATGTAATGTGATGACATCAGAACCTCTCACCTCCCCGGTCATATCCTCTGTTATTCCCATAGATAATGATGTAATGTGATGATATCAGAGCCTCTCACCTCCCCGGTCATATCCTCTGTTATCCCCATAGATAATGATGTAATGTGATGATATCAGAACCTCTCACCTCCCCGGTCATATCCTCTGTTATTCCCATAGATAATGATGTAATGTGATGATATCAGAACCTCTCACCTCCCCGGTCATATCCTCTGTTATCCCCATAGATAATGATGTAATGTGATGATATCAGAACCTCTCACCTCCCTGGTCATATCCTCTGTTATTCCCATAGATAATGATGTAATGTGATGATATCAGAGCCTCTCACCTCCCCGGTCATATCCTCTGTTATCCCCATAGATAATGATGTAATGTGATGATATCAGAGCCTCTCACCTCCCCGGTCATATCCTCTGTTATTCCCATAGATAATGATGTAATGTGATGACATCAGAACCTCTCACCTCCCCGGTCATATCCTCTGTTATCCCCATAGATAATGATGTAATGTGATGACATCAGAACCTCTCACCTCCCCGGTCATATCCTCTGTTATCCCCATAGATAATGATGTAATGTGATGACATCAGAGCCTCTCACCTCTCCAGTAAGATGGAAGATTATCTCCAGACTCAGTTTTAATATCTTCTCCATAATTTGGTCTTTGTCCTTATTCATCTTTCTTGGGTCAATCAGGAAAAATCTCTTATTTAAAAAAAAAAGAGAAGATTCTTTATTGTTAAGAGGATTAGATGATGAGAAAGTCAACAAAAAGGTAAAAACACCTAAAAATAAGGGACGTTATTAAGGAGAAATCATCTGAGAAGATATAACAGTGCAGATGTCGTCTTCTCTGCCGGCGCCGATTGACCCCGATTTGCAGAGGAGACTGTGCAGCAGATCGGGCGACTACAACACTTTCTCCTTGGTCCTCAAATTGTCCGGCTTTAAAGGAGTTAATCATAAACCGGCTAGACGGGAAACCTTACTACTCCCTCCGTCAAGCGCAGCTCATGTCGCGGTTGGCTGAGTTACTGCCTAGTCGCTTGGTGCGGCCTATTCCAGGATTATCACTTTCCTGGATAAGGATATATCACATGATTGGATCCTGGATATGATGTATTTCAGTTACCCTCTGATTAATCCCGGATGTGATCAACATGGACCAGAAGCCTAAAGGCCGCTTTACACGCAACGACATAGCTAAAGAGATGTCGTTGGGGGTCACGGAATTCGTGACGGACATCCGGCCTCGTTAGCGACGTCGTTGCGTGTGACACGCAGGAGCGACCGTTAACGAGCGATAATACTCACCTTATCGTTGCTCGTTGACACACTGCTCTATTCCCAAATATCGTTGCTGCTGGAGCTACGATGTTGTTCGTCGTTCCTGCGGCAGCACACATCGCTACGTGTGGCACCGCAGGAACGAGGAACATCACCGTACCTGCGGCCGCACGCAATGAGGAAGGAAGGAGGTGGGCAGGATGTTAAGTCTCGCTCATCTCTGCCCCTTCGCTTATATTGGGCGGCCGCTTAATGACATCGCTATGACGCCGAACGAACCGCCCCCTTAGAAAGGAGGCGGTTCGTCGGTCACAGCGACGTCGTATGGCAGGTAAGTAGTGTGACTGATCCTAGCGATGTTGTGTGCGGGCACGCACGCTAGCGATATTGGTAACAATATCGCAGCGTGTAAGGCGGCCTTTAATCACTGATTGTTTGAAACGCTAAACTTTAAAATGGACTGAGAGTTGATGTTTGATCACTCCTGGACGAGGCACTGAGGTTGCGAAATGTGCGTCGGGTGCATGGGGATACCGCTCCTTACCCTTCTTTGGACCCTGTATGTTGGTATTTAACCTTTTCTCTGCCATCTTGTTGTCTTACTTATGTTATATGATGTCCAAATGTTGTTTCTTGATTCTATTTTCTCACACTAGTGAGTATTTAATTTATTTTTTGAATTTATGTATAATACATCATACATTATTCTGATATCACATATTTACGTGACTTATTTTAAGCTGGTTAGTTTATTCACACACGTGTGATGGAGAGTTCTATTAATTTACAGAATATTAGGGTTATTGCAGGATAGCCACAATTAATACCATCTGTTCCTTGGGTTGTTCCATTTTTATTGTATTAATATTGTTAAATAAAGGATATACGTATTTTTATCTTTATAGTTTTGGCTGCACATTCTTCTCTTTTGGTGTTGGTATGATAATTCTATATGCTTTGATATCACTAGTGGGTTGTGACATTGGTGTTATATAGAGTTGTTGAAACGTCTAACACACCAGACAAATCTGTGGCTCTCGCGGTCCGAACCTACAACCAGCCATGTGTGATAATGCCTGTAACCTGGTGGTGGCTCTGAAGCTTGGGAAGCTCGCACATGTACCATGCCTGACCACGTGCTCAACTTAGTGGTTCAGCGGTTTCTGATAGAGTAACCCAATTTGCCAGAGCTACTTGTGAAGGTACGCTGTGTGTGCACCCATTTCTGCAAGTCAGCTGCAGCTGTCACTTGTCTGGCAGGGCTTCAGCAGCGCTCATAAGTGGCAGCTCAGCGACAGCTGTGTGATGTGACCACACGCTGGAGCTCCACATTGCACATGTACTTTACTTTCCGACCAGCAGAGGGCATTAGGTGAATAGCAGGTACAGCGTAATAATTTTTATTTATATAATGGCAAACATATTCCTTATCACGTTATAATTCCAGCTCCAACATGATGTATTTCGGTCAGCTCCCTCAAATAAAAAGCCACGAGTGAACTTGGATGTCTGACATCTGTGAGGTTCCAAAAAATTTGAGGAAACAACCAAGATGGTGATGATGACGCCATATAATCAGTGTAGCCATCCTGCTTCTGTGTCTCCTCAAATGCTCAGCATTCCCAATTAAAGAAGAAGTTTTGCATGTGGGCCAGGTGGAGATGAAGAAAGTACAGAGTGCTACGTGCTCGCCAATCCCCTGTCCAGGCACAGATGCCTCCTGCCCTGCACCTGACATTGGACATTCACAAGCACCATCAGCAACATTGTCAGATTTGGTTTTACAGGTATCCCTGACCCAGGCCTTGACATGAAAACAAAAATACCCAGCCAGCCAAACAAGCACCCACAGGCCCAAACACTAAATGCGCATATTTACAGATTGCTTGCCCTGAATATGTTGATGTTTAAGCTATTGGACACTGAGGCTTGCCGCAACCTCACGGTGGTGGCTAACCGTCTGTACTCGCTCCCCACCTAACACAGATTTTTGTCCTACACCAGCACGTGTCTTATAACATCACCCATGCATCATCAACGCAGTGGAAATGTCCACCGAACAACCGATATGTGGACAAGTGCTTTTGGCCAGGGACATTACGTTTCTTTTACCACTGCATCTTTATACAGACAAGGATGGAGAAATCAGGGGACTCTAATCAAAGGTCCCTAAGCAGGCTAATAGTTCCCTAATCCTGACCCGATTTGTCCCTGCCTGACCGCAGATGTTGGCACCCAAAATTGACGCAGTGGTGTCCCCACTCAACATCAGCTGCCACATTAATTTGGGAGGGCCCTCAGGCGGTCCTGTATCATTAATTTGGAAGAACGCTGAGTCGTACCTTTGGCATGACCCTCACTTAATTTTGAGAGGGACATTTTGAGCATCTTCCCAATTTTGGAGGGCAGATCATCGGTTTTATATGTTGCAAGTGAGATAATTGATCTGCCTCACTGGCTTTTTGAGCAATCTTTTTAAAAATTGTTGTTAGCCAACACTCCAGAACTGTTAGAAGGAGGAGATGCAGTGTAGATGGAGAGTCGTCTTCTTTTGTGGACAGAAAAGTCTTTTGGGAGACAGGCACACATGGCTGACTTTATGTTCTGCTGCTTTTCTCGTGATCCTCCCCTTATACGCATTTTGGCCAACACTGGGTAATGGTGGTTGTTCCTCCGTCTTGACAAACGCTACAAGGACAACTTTACAACTCTCCTTCCTGTGGCGGAGTGGGCTGGTAAAATGGGGCAAAACCAGAAGGCCCTCGTCAAACAAGTAGTTTAGTACATAAATTCCCATTTAACAACGCTGGCAGCAGAGGTCAGAGTTCCTTGGTCAACTAAGGAGAACAAATGAGGAAGACACACAATTTCATTAGACCCGCTCAGCTCCCAGGCCATTGTCCGTAAAATTGCTGTTTAAGAATGTGCTGTGCATTTGATGTGGAAGCAGTTTTCTCCAGGAAAGGTGCCTGAAGTGCACGCAGCACAACAACCCTGGGGACTTCTGCCACATCCAGACAGATGTACAGGCCTGCTTCTAGGTTCAATGTTGAAAGCCATGGGTCATGAATAAGCGACCATAATCCTTTGCGAAACGTACGTCGGGTCCTCCACGTGGAGCGCTTCCATCTGCAGGCTTTGTGCACCGGCGCCCTAGGTATTACCACTGAACCTTTGTTAGCCGCTCACCCGGCGATTACTTCCAGGCCTTCAGGTACAGGGCGTACATCCGGTTACCATCGTTTGCCTACCCATCGCTTCCACCTGCAGGTTTTGTGTACAAAGCGCCCAAGGTATTACTTCTGACCTCCACTGCAAGCCGTTTTCCTGGCAATTATTTTTAGGTCACCTGATATAGGGCACATATTAGGTCACTTGTGCCTGTTTACCCACTGTACTACCTCTTTTTACTGAATTAATTCTCTATTTATAAATACATTATTGTTATGTCATATGGAAAATGTAAATTCCATTTTTTAATATATTTGTTCTAATAAAATTACTTTTTAACTTTTTTCACCTTTAAAACTCCTTTGTCCTCCTTTGTTTCCAGGCCAATAGAAGCAGTGAGGCGGAGATGAGCGGGACGTAAACATCCCGCCCACCTCCTTCCTTCCGCATTGTCGGCCAGGAGCCGCAGGACGCAGGTGAGATCTGTTCATCGTTCCCGGGGTTTCACACACTGCGATGTGTGCTACCCCGGGTACGAGGAACAACCTGACGTTCAATTCATGAGAAATGAACGATGTGCATGCGATGAACCTTTTTACCGTTCAATCGCAAGTACCTGTCACACATTACAATGTACCTTACGATGCCGGATGTGCGTCACTTACGACGTGACCCCGACGACACATCGTAAGATATATTGTAGTGTGTAAACCGGCCTTAACTCTCATTTTGAACTCAGGACTTTCAGTAAAAAAAAAAAGCCAGAGTGGGGAACACCAAATCCTTGACCTATGATCTGACCGCATGGGGGTGCTCTGGGAAACAGTAGACTGCCTTCTCCCTCTGGTCAACTCACTGCCTCTTCCTGCCTGTTGCGGAGCTATGGACATCTCCCCTTCCACATTGCTGTGCACACAACTATGAAGGCCACCTTGGGTAATTAGCTTCATCATCCACCATCTCGTCTTCCACTTCCTCAGTCTGGTTTCCCTCTTGAGTTGCGATCTTAAGCTGACCTGATGGTGACGCGTCCACGGGGCCCTAAGGGTTACTCATCACCGGGCTGGTGTAGGGGTGGGATGTCACAGCAGGCCAGGCCCGGTTCCGTGACCCCGGTGGTGTCATTAAATGGGGGATGATGATGGGAATAGTAATTATTCGTGACGCCACCTGTGGTGTGCGGCTATGATAGGGGAACCGCTGCTGCAAGAGGTATCAGTGGTAATGCAGCTAAGTTGGTACAGCTCTCCACAGGCTGATCTCGGGCCCTCGGGAGATTGAGAGTAGTAGTCCACTCTATTATAGGAGTGCGGGGTGCGGGAAGGATCAGACGACACAGCGGTTGCAGTTTAAGTTCTTTACTCACTGAGATGTCACCGCCTTTGGACTACTGGACTCCGCTGTGATGGGCACCAGCCGATCCCGGATAGTTCGGAGGTCAGAAGAGGTGTTGCGTTTCGTGAGTCCTTCCTCACTGCGCTGTGTAGTGCGAGTCCCTGCGGCTTGAAGCTTCGCAGGGACTCGAGGCCTGGAATGGATCCCGTTCCTGTCCCGTAAAGCAGGCAGCGCGAGTCCGTAGTTGGTGCCGTCCATTTGGTCACGACTCCTGGCTTTATATGCTACTGTGCCCCGGGCACTTTGTGTGGGCCAGTAGACTTGAAATCCTCTGCCCGTCGGATTCTGCTGGCGGGACGTGAAGTGCCCACCAGCCTGGGGCTCCACATCCCGAAGTGTGCGCTGGTCCTGAGGGAGCTATCACCTCTCGACTCAGCAACCATGTTCTCCTGCGTCTCACTTGTTTCCTGGTTATCACTGTTCTGTCTTAGGGTGTGTGTCGCCTTGCTCCCCATGAAAAGCTCCTCCCCCTCGGGTTCCTGAACTAGTGAGCAGAGAGTCCACTACATTAGTGATGCCCACCCTCCAATGTCTCTACCCTAGCCCAGTCCCAGTGGGAGGGCAACTACTGTGTGTGGTGGTTTGTAATGGTTTAGCAGTAATGACCTTCTCCTTAGCCAAGATGAATACTGCACCTCTGGTGAGGTGCAGTACCCTGTGGCAACTGAAGCCTCAGGGGCACCACAATGGCAACTTTGTCTTATCATCATCCACCTCTTGAGACAGTAATTGCTGTTCCCCACAGTTAGTCTTCTTCTGACCGTAGCTTTTCAAATATTTGTGTGTCACCACACACAACCTCCTCATGTCCTTTTTGAAACGTGCATAGGGACTACCCAAAAGAAGGCATAAAAGGGAAGGTAAAAAACTCCCCTGAGTGTCCAAGTGTGGGGTGACTTGCCTCCTGGGACTCACCATGGTGGGGGAGGAAGGAGGATCACAGTGAGGATTATGAGGTCCAGCCTCTTGAATAGTGTGAATAGACCGTGTGGAAGACAAGATAGTGCTGGTCAAGACACTAAGGCTATGTGCCCATGGGACAGCGTACCCGCGGACTTTGCCGCAGGTGTGTCAGCAGGTTTACCGCAGCTGCTCCCCGGAATCCGCAGCTATCCATTGCTGCGGTATATCTGCGGAGTTGTTGCGGTAAATCTGCGGAAACAGTGCCGATTTTATGCAGAATTCCTGTGGAATTCCCGCCCTATATCTCCATAGTGGAAAGGCGGGACATCCGCAGATATTTCCACATGAATAATTGACATGCAGTTACGTGTGGCTGCGAGAAATTCGCATCATATTCTGCAGTCGCACATACCGCAGCATTGATACAGCACTCCCCAAATCCCATAGGATAACATGGTGAGTGTCTGTACTTGCTAGAACCTGCGGAGTATCTAGAAAATCCAGATAAATCCACGGGTTTTATGCGGCTAATTCCGCGGGTACGTTGTCCCGTGGGCACATACAGTCCCTGACAGAAGTTCTGTCGCTTATCCATGTCATGTAAATAAAAGCTTATAACCTGACTTTAAATTCATACATTAGTTTTATAAATTACTCTTTTGAAAGCTGAAACCCTCCCAAATTTGGTTTAGGTTATGTAAATAAAGTTGCTTCAAAGCTGAAATATTGATCATTTAATGAACACAGAAAGGTCAGATTTTGGCAAGACAAAAGTTTTGTCACCTTGTCATATAATGCACCCAATCCTAGTTTACATCCCCACCTGTGTTCACTAAATGATCGGTTAATTAGTGGGTGTGTATAAAAAGAAACCCAGCACCCCAGACCTTCACTTGAACTACAACTTGACCTCTGACAACATGCCAAAAATCCACCCTGCGACCAAAACCTTGAGGAGGAACTTTGTTGGTTAGAAAATCCAAAGCCAGCCCATCTTCCACTGCAGCAGAGCTCCAACAGGCCTGGTCACCTCAAGTCCATATGTCAACTAGAACAGCGTGTAGGATTCTGTCTCTAAATGGCCTCCATGGTCGGATAAGTGCCCAGAAGCCAGCACTAAACAAAAGGCAATTAAAAAACCGTGTGGCATTTGAAAAGTCCCACAGCCTGTTAAACAGATGCATTTTGGAAAAGTGGCAAAACGTGGATTTCTCTGATGAATCTTCAGTTGAATTACACCACAGCCACCGGAAATACTGCAGGAAACCTACTGGAGCCCGTATGTGTCCAGAAAACAGTTAAGTTTGGTGGTGGAAAGATCATGGTCTGGGCTAACATTCAGTATGGGGGTGTGCGAAACATTTGCAAGGTGGAAGGCAATATCAATAGCCTAAAATATCAAGAAGTATTAGCTACATTTCCAATCATAAAAGGGGTCAAATTCTGCAGCAGGTGGTGCTCCATCTCATACATCCATCTCTACAACAAAGTTCCTCCTGGCAAAGAAGATCAAGGACTGGCCAGCCCACTCACCAGACATGAACATCATTGAGCATGTTTGGGGTAGGATGAAAGAGGAAGCTTGGAAGACAAAACCAAAGAATCTAGATGAACTCTGGGAGGCATGTAAGATGCATTCTCTGCTATTCCTGATGACTTCATCAATAAATTATATGAATCATCGTTGAACCGCATGGATGCAGTCCTTCAAGCTCATGGAAGTCACACAAAATATTAAATATTTTGGATATAACATGACATGATAATATAACATGGATAAGCGACAGACCTTCTGTCAGGGACTGTAGCCTAAAATCATTATCTGCCATCCATCCCACAAACTGCTCGTACTGTTCTGGCTCCAAAAGTAGTGGTGTACTCTGCCCCCTTGCAAAGTGAGACAGGAGCTTAGAACGAGATGAGGTTTGGGTGCTCCTACAAAAGCAGGCATACTATTGACCTGTCACATGGCCATGGCGTGCACCAATGTAAGAACCACATCCACTTCCCCATTCCTGAATGCTTCATTTGCGAATTTATAATTAAGTATGCAGCTAAGCGAACTCTTATTATAGAACAGAATGTATCAGAATTATCCCTTTAAAATTACCATTTGTTTGGTCTTGAAGTACATAATTTAACGCAATCAACCCTGCCTAAATGACTTTTTCAAAACACCCCCTATATTACCAAGGTTAGTTGGCAGCGATTTTAGAATTATCGCTTTAAAATGGCTTTGCGTAATCTTTCAGCCGGTCATTACACGAACTAAAGCGGGCTCTACACGCTACAATAAATCTAACGATGTGTCGGCGGGGTCACGTCATAAGTGACGCACATCCAGCATCGTTAGTGTTGTTGTAACGTGTGAAACCTACCTGCGATTTCGATTGTACGAAAACACGTTGATCGCATACACATCGTTCAAATTCTAAAAATTGAACGTCCGGTTGTTCAATGTTCCCGAGGCAGCACACATCGCTGTGTGTGACATCCCGGGAACGATGAACACATCTTACCTGCGTCCCACCGGCAATGCGGAAGAAAGGAGCTGGGCGGGATGTTTACGTCCCGCTCATGTCCGCCCCTCCGCTTCTATTGGCCTGCTTCCCAGTACAGGAAGAGGATGTTCGCAGCCCACAGCGAGGTCGTATGGAAGGTAAATACGTGTGACGGGATTTAATCGTTTGTGCGACACGAGCAATAAATTGAACATGCCACACATACGATGGGGGCGTGTGCGATCGCATACGAGATTGCATGTGTAATTGTAAAGTGTAAAGCAGGCTTTACATGGTATCTTACAGAGACCCGATAATGCGATCCGGCCAGCCAATCACAGTTCTGCCAGTAGCAAAGATGGCTGGGAATTATTGATTGACAAACAATCGCAGCATGCTTAGTGACTAAAAATCAGGCGATGAACATGAAGAGCGGAGACTCGAATCTCCCGAGGAGAGGAGCAAAATACTAATCGAGTAACGAATATCTCAAATTTTGTACGATTCGTGAGAGTAACAAATAGTACGAGTATATTCCCTCATCACTACTAACTAGATAATATAGGGGGTTTTCTAACCTGCACCTGTCAGGAGCCTGAACTCTGTAGGGACAGAGGGACAAGACAAGGAGGGAAGATACCAGGGAATGTGGAGGATCCTTCACTCAGGACAGCACAGATAACCCTGCTCTACATCTGCCGGAGAACTACAAGTAACAGCAACTCATGTATAATTCAGGTGAGGCATTCTGGGAAATAAAATCTACAAGGAAACTCAACCTGGAGAACATAGAACTAAATATAAAAAGTAAAAAGTTACTAATCATAGAAGATAATATACAGCACAAGAATAATAATAATGGAGGATCTCCAGACCAAGAATAAACCCAGAAGACGTCTCCTCATCCACTCACTACAAAAAGCATCGAGCTGCACCAATCCCCCATGTGTAATTAGGGGTCTGTCGCTCTCTCTCTCTCCCCCATGTGTAGTGCGGGGTCTGTCGCTCTCTCTCCCTCATTTATAGTGCGGGGTCTGTCGCTCTCCCCCATGTGTAGTGCGGGTCTGTCGCGCTCTCTCCCCATGTGTAGTGCAGGGTCTGTCGCTCTCTCTCCCCCATGTGTAGTGCGGGGTCTGTCGCGCTCTCTCCTCCATGTGTAGTGCGGGGGTCTGTCGCTCTCTCTCTCCCTCATGTGTAGTGCGGGGTCTGACGCTCTCTCTCTCCCTCATGTGTAGTGCGGGGTCTGTCTCTCTCTCTCCCTCATGTGTAGTGCGGGGTCTGTCGCTCTCTCTCTCCCTCATGTGTAGTGCGGGGTATGTCGCTCTCTCTCTCCCTCATGTGTAGTGCGGGGTCTGTCGCTCTCTCTCTCCCTCATGTGTAGTGCGGGGTATGTCGCTCTCTCTCTCCCTCATGTGTAGTGCGGGGTCTGTCGCTCTCTCTCTCCCTCATGTGTAGTGTGGGGTCTGTCGCTCTCTCTCCCTCATGTGTAGTGCGGGGTCTGTCGCTCTCTCTCCCTCATGTGTAGTGCGGGGTCTGTCGCTCTCTCTCCCTCATGTGTAGTGCGGGGTCTGTCACTCTCTCTCCCTCATGTGTAGTGCGGAGTCTGTCGCTCTCTCTCCCCCATGTGTAGTGCGGGGTCTGTCGCTCTCTCTCCTCCATGTGTAGTGCAGGGTCTGTCGCTCTCTCCTCCATGTGTAGTGCGGGGTCTGTCGCTCTCTCCTCCATGTGTAGTGCGGGGTCTGTCGCTCTCTCTCCCTCATGTGTAGTGCGGGGTCTGTCACTCTCTCTCCCTCATGTGTAGTGCGGAGTCTGTCGCTCTCTCTCCCCCATGTGTAGTGCGGGGTCTGTCGCTCTCTCTCTCCCTCATGTGTAGTGCGGGGTCTGTCGCTCTCTCTCCTCATGTGTAGTGTGGGGTCTGTCGCTCTCTCTCCCCCATGTGTAGTGCGGGGTCTGTCGCTCTCTCCCTCATGTGTAGTGCGGGATCTGTCGCTCTCTCTCCTCCATGTGTAGTGCGGGGTCTGTCACTCTCTCTCCCCCATGTGTAGTGCGGGGTCTGTCGCTCTCTCTCCCTCATGTGTAGTGCGGGGTCTGTCGCTCTCTCTCCCCCATATGTAGTGCGGGGTCTGTCGCTCTCTCTCCCCCATGTGTAGTGCGGGGTCTGTCGCTCTCTCTCCCTCATGTGTAGTGCGGGGTCTGTCGCTCTCTCTCTCCCTCATGTGTAGTGCGGGGTCTGTCGCTCTCTCTCCCTCATGTGTAGTGCGGGGTCTGTCGCTCTCTCTCTCCCTCATGTGTAGTGCGGGGTCTGTCGCTCTCCCTCATCATGTGTAGTGTGGGGTCTGTCGCTCTCTCTCCCCCATGTGTAGTGCGGGGTCTGTCGCTCTCTCCCTCATGTGTAGTGCGGGGTCTGTCGCTCTCTCCCTCATGTGTAGTGCGGGGTCTGTCGCTCTCTCTCCTCCATGTGTAGTGCGGGGTCTGTCGCTCTCTCTCCCTCATGTGTAGTGCGGGGTCTGTCGCTCTCTCTCCTCCATGTGTAGTGCGGGGTCTGTCGCTCTCTCTCCCTCATGTGTAGTGCGGGGTCTGTCGTTCTCTCTCCCCCATGTGTAGTGCGGGGTCTGTCACTCTCTCTCCCCCATGTGTAGTGTGGGGTCTGTCGCTCTCTCTCCCCCATGTGTAGTGCGGGGTCTGTCGCTCTCTCTCCCCCATGTGTAGTGCGGGGTCTGTCGCTCCCTGTCCCTCATGTGTAGTGCGGGGTCTGTCGCTCTCTCTCCCCCATGTGTAGTGCGGGGTCTGTCGCTCCCTGTCCCTCATGTGTAGTGCGGGGTCTGTCGCTCTCTCTCCCCCATGTGTAGTGCGGGGTCTGTCGCTCCCTGTCCCTCATGTGTAGTGCGGGGTCTGTCGCTCTCTCTCCCCCATGTGTAGTGCGGGGTCTGTCGCTCCCTGTCCCTCATGTATAGTGCGGGGTCTGTCGCTCTCTCTCCCCCATGTGTAGTGCGGGGTCTGTCGCTCCCTGTCCCTCATGTGTAGTGCGGGGTCTGTCGCTCTCTCTCCCCCCATGTGTAGTGTGGGGTCTGTCACTCTCTCTCCCCCCATGTGTAGTGCGGGGTTTGTCGCTCTCTCTCCCTCATGTGTAGTGTGGGGTCTGTCGCTCTCTCTCTCCTCATGTGTAGTGCGGGGTCTGTCGCTCTCTCTCCCTCATGTGTAGTGCGGGGTCTGTCGCTCTCTCTCCCCCATGTGTAGTGCGGGGTCTGTCGCTCTCTCTCCCCCTCATGTGTAGTGCGGGGTCTGTCGCTCTCTCTCCCCCCATGTGTAGTGCGAGGTCTGTCACTCTCTCTCCCCCCATGTGTAGTGCGGGGTCTGTCGCTCTCTCTCCCTCATGTGTAGTGCGGGGTCTGTCGCTCTCTCTCTCCTCATGTGTAGTGTGGGGTCTGTCGCTCTCTCTCTCCTCATGTGTAGTGCGGGGTCTGTCGCTCTCTCTCCCTCATGTGTAGTGCGGGGTCTGTCACTCTCTCTCCCCCATGTGTAGTGCGGGGTCTGTCGCTCTCTCTCCCCCTCATGTGTAGTGCGGGGTCTGTCGCTCTCTCTCCCCCCATGTGTAGTGCGGGGTCTGTCACTCTCTCTCCCCCCATGTGTAGTGCGGGGTCTGTCGCTCTCTCTCCCTCATGTGTAGTGCTGGGTCTGTCGCTCTCTCCCCCATGTGTAGTGCGGGGTCTGTCGCTCTCTCTCCCTCATGTGTAGTGCGGGGTCTGTCGCTCTCTCTCCCCCATGTGTAGTGCGGGGTCTGTCGCTCTCTCTCCCCCTCATGTGTAGTGCGGGGTCTGTCGCTCTCTCTCCCTCATGTGTAGTGCGGGGTCTGTCGCTCTCTCTCCCCCATGTGTAGTGCGGGGTCTGTCGCTCTCTCTCCCCCTCATGTGTAGTGCGGGGTCTGTCGCTCTCTCTCCCCCCATGTGTAGTGCGGGGTCTGTCACTCTCTCTCCCCCCATGTGTAGTGCGGGGTCTGTCGCTCTCTCTCTCCTCATGTGTAGTGCGGGGTCTGTCGCTCTCTCTCTTCCATGTGTAGTGCGGGGTCTGTCGCTCTCTCTCTCTCATGTGTAGTGCGGGGTCTGTCGCTCTCTCTCCCTCATGTGTAGTGCGGGGTCTGTCGCTCTCTCTCCCCCCATGTGTAGTGCGGGGTCTGTCGCTCTCTCTCCCTCATGTGTAGTGCGGGGTCTGTCGCTCTCTCTCCCTCATGTGTAGTGCGGGGTCTGTCGCTCTCTCTCCCTCATGTGTAGTGCGGGGTCTGTCGCTCTCTCTCCCTCATGTGTAGTGCGGGGTGTGTCGCTCTCTCTCCCTCATGTGTAGTGCGGGGTCTGTCGCTCTCTCTCTTCCATGTGTAGTGCGGGGTCTGTCGCTCTCTCTCTTCCTCATGTGTAGTGCGGGGTCTGTCGCTCTCTCTCCCCCCATGTGTAGTGCGGGGTCTGTCGCTCTCTCTCCCTCATGTGTAGTGCGGGGTCTGTCGCTCTCTCTCCCTCATGTGTAGTGCGGGGTCTGTCGCTCTCTCTCCCTCATGTGTAGTGCGGGGTCTGTCGCTCTCTCTCCCCCATGTGTAGTGCGGGGTCTGTCGCTCTCTCTCCCCCTCATGTGTAGTGCGGGGTCTGTCGCTCTCTCTCCCCCATGTGTAGTGCGGGGTCTGTCGCTCTCTCTCCCCCTCATGTGTAGTGCGGGGTCTGTCGCTCTCTCTCCCCCATGTGTAGTGCGGGGTCTGTCGCTCTCTCTCCCTCATGTGTACTGCGGGGTCTGTCGCTCTCTCTCCCCCATGTGTAGTGCGGGGTCTGTCGCTCTCTCTCCCCCTCATGTGTAGTGCGGGGTCTGTCGCTCTCTCTCCCCCTCATGTGTAGTGCGGGGTCTGTCGCTCTCTCCTGTAGTTCGGGGTGAGGAGAACATGCACTGACCTCCACCTCAGAGCCGACACCGCCTGTGCTCACAGGACCTGTGTGATGTCACCGTCATGTGATCAGTCACATGATCAGGGACTGCTCCAGGGGCTCTGCTCAGTGTCTGCAGGACTCTGCTGTTCTGGAGGATGGAGCGGAGCCTCGTGTGTAATGTGTGGGGAGCGGAGCCTCGTGTATAATGTGTGGGGAGCAGAGCCTCGTGTGTAATGTGTGGGGAGCGGAGCCTCGTGTGTAATGTGTGGGGAGCGGAGCCTCGTGTGTAATGTGTGGGGAGCGGAGCCTCGTGTGTAATGTGCGGGGAGCGGAGCCTCGTGTGTAATGTGTGGGGAGAGGAGCCTCGTGTGTAATGTGTGGGGAGCGGAGCCTCGTGTGTAATGTGTGGGGAGCGGAGCCTCGTGTGTAATGTGCGGAGAGCGGAGCCTCGTGTGTAATGTGTGGGGAGCGGAGCCTCGTGTGTAATGTGTGGGGAGTGGAGCCTCGTGTGTAATGTGTGGGGAGCGGAGCCTCGTGTGTAATGTGTGGGGAGCGGAGCCTCGTGTGTAATGTGCGGGGGGCGGAGCCTCGTGTGTAATGTGTGGGGAGCGGAGCCTCGTGTGTAATGTGCGGGGGGAGCGGAGCCTCGTGTGTAATGTGTGGGGAGCGGAGCCTCGTGTGTAATGTGTGGGGAGCGGAGCCTCGTGTGTAATGTGTGGGGAGCGGAGCCTCGTGTGTAATGTGTGGGGAGCGGAGCCTCGTGTGTAATGTGTGGGGAGCGGAGCCTCGTGTGTAATGTGTGGGGAGCGGAGCCTCGTGTGTAATGTGTGGGGAGCGGAGCCTCGTGTGTAATGTGTGGGGAGCGGAGCCTCGTGTGTAATGTGTGGGGAGCGGAGCCTCGTGTGTAATGTGTGGGGAGCGGAGCCTCGTGTGTAATGTGCGGGGAGCGGAGCCTCGTGTGTAATGTGCGGGGAGTGGAGCCTCGTGTGTAATGTGCGGGGAGCGGAGCCTCGTGTGTAATGTGCGGGGAGCGGAGCCTCGTGTGTAATGTGTGGGGAGCGGAGCCTCGTGTGTAATGTGCGGGGAGCGGAGCCTCGTGTGTAATGTGTGGGGAGCGGAGCCTCGTGTGTAATGTGTGGGGAGCGGAGCCTCGTGTGTAATGTGCGGGGAGTGGAGCCTCGTGTGTAATGTGTGGGGAGCGGAGCCTCGTGTGTAATGTGCGGGGAGTAGAGCCTCGTGTGTAATGTGTGGAGAGCGGAGCCTCGTGTGTAATGTGCGGGGAGCGGAGCCTCGTGTGTAATGTGTGGGGAGCGGAGCCTCGTGTGTAATGTGTGGGGAGCGGAGCCCCGTGTGTAATGTGCGGGGAGCGGAGCCTCGTGTGTAATGTGCGGGGAGCGGAGCCTCGTGTGTAATGTGCGGGGAGCGGAGCCTCGTGTGTAATGTGCGGGGAGCGGAGCCTCGTGTGTAATGTGTGGGGAGCGGAGCCTCGTGTGTAATGTGTGGGGAGCGGAGCCTCGTGTGTAATGTGCGGGGGGCAGAGCCTCGTGTGTAATGTGCGGGGGGCAGAGCCTCGTGTGTAATGTGCGGGGAGCGGAGCCTCGTGTGTAATGTGCGGGGAGAGGAGCCTCGTGTGTAATGTGCGGGGAGCGGAGCCTCGTGTGTAATGTGTGGGGAGCGGAGCCTCGTGTGTAATGTGTGGGGAGCGGAGCCTCGTGTGTAATGTGTGGGGAGCGGAGCCTCGTGTGTAATGTGCGGGGAGCGGAGCCTCGTGTGTAATGTGTGGGGAGCGGAGCCTCGTGTGTAATGTGCGGGGAGCGGAGCCTCGTGTGTAATGTGCGGGGAGCGGAGCCTCGTGTGTAATGTGCGGGGAGTGGAGCCTCGTGTGTAATGTGCGGGGAGTGGAGCCTCGTGTGTAATGTGCGGGGAGCGGAGCCTCGTGTGTAATGTGCGGGGAGCGGAGCCTCGTGTGTAATGTGTGGGGAGCGGAGCCTCGTGTGTAATGTGCGGGGAGCGGAGCCTCGTGTGTAATGTGTGGGGAGCGGAGCCTCGTGTGTAATGTGCGGGGAGTGGAGCCTCGTGTGTAATGTGTGGGGAGCGGAGCCTCGTGTGTAATGTGCGGGGAGTGGAGCCTCGTGTGTAATGTGTGGAGAGCGGAGCCTCGTGTGTAATGTGCGGGGAGCGGAGCCTCGTGTGTAATGTGTGGGGAGCGGAGCCTCGTGTGTAATGTGTGGGGAGCGGAGCCCCGTGTGTAATGTGCGGGGAGCGGAGCCTCGTGTGTAATGTGCGGGGAGCGGAGCCTCGTGTGTAATGTGCTGGGAGCGGAGCCTCGTGTGTAATGTGCGGGGAGCGGAGCCTCGTGTGTAATGTGCGGGGAGCGGAGCCTCGTGTGTAATGTGTGGGGAGCGGAGCCTCGTGTGTAATGTGCGGGGAGCGGAGCCTCGTGTGTAATGTGTGGGGAGCGGAGCCTCGTGTGTAATGTGCGGGGAGCGGAGCCTCGTGTGTAATGTGTGGGGAGCGGAGCCTCGTGTGTAATGTGTGGGGAGCGGAGCCTCGTGTGTAATGTGTGGGGAGCGGAGCCTCGTGTGTAATGTGCTGGGAGCGGAGCCTCGTGTGTAATGTGCGGGGAGCGGAGCCTCGTGTGTAATGTGCGGGGAGCGGAGCCTCGTGTGTAATGTGTGGAGAGCGGAGCCTCGTGTGTAATGTGTGGGGAGCGGAGCCTCGTGTGTAATGTGCGGAGAGCGGAGCCTCGTGTGTAATGTGTGGGGAGCGGAGCCTCGTGTGTAATGTGCGGGGAGCGGAGCCTCGTGTGTAATGTGTGGGGAGTGGAGCCTCGTGTGTAATGTGCGGGGAGCGGAGCCTCGTGTGTAATGTGTGGGGAGCGGAGCCTCGTGTGTAATGTGCGGGGAGCGGAGCCTCGTGTGTAATGTGCGGGGGGCGGAGCCTCGTGTGTAATGTGTGGGGAGCGGAGCCTCGTGTGTAATGTGTGGGGAGTGGAGCCTCGTGTGTAATGTGTGGGGAGCGGAGCCTCGTGTGTAATGTGCGGGGAGTGGAGCCTCGTGTGTAATGTGCGGGGGGCGGAGCCTCGTGTGTAATGTGCTGGGAGCGGAGCCTCGTGTGTAATGTGCGGGGAGCGGAGCCTCGTGTGTAATGTGCGGGGAGCGGAGCCTCGTGTGTAATGTGCGGGGAGTGGAGCCTCATGTGTAATGTGCGGGGAGCGGAGCCTCGTGTGTAATGTGTGGGGAGCGGAGCCTCGTGTGTAATGTGTGGGGAGTGGAGCCTCGTGTGTAATGTGTGGGGAGCGAAGCCTCGTGTGTAATGTGCGGGGAGCGGAGCCTCGTGTGTAATGTGTGGGGAGCGGAGCCTCGTGTGTAATGTGTGGGGAGCGGAGCCTCGTGTGTAATGTGCGGGGAGCGGAGCCTCGTGTGTAATGTGCGGGGAGTGGAGCCTCGTGTGTAATGTGTGGGGAGCGGAGCCTCGTGTGTAATGTGCGGGGAGCGGAGCCTCGTGTGTAATGTGTGGGGAGCGGAGCCTCGTGTGTAATGTGCGGGGAGCGGAGCCTCGTGTGTAATGTGTGGGGAGCGGAGCCTCGTGTGTAATGTGTGGGGAGCGGAGCCTCGTGTGTAATGTGTGGGGAGCGGAGCCTCGTGTGTAATGTGCGGGGAGCGGAGCCTCGTGTGTAATGTGTGGGGAGCGGAGCCTCGTGTGTAATGTGCGGGGAGCGGAGCCTCGTGTGTAATGTGCGGGGAGCGGAGCCTCGTGTGTAATGTGCGGGGAGTGGAGCCTCGTGTGTAATGTGCGGGGAGTGGAGCCTCGTGTGTAATGTGCGGGGAGTGGAGCCTCGTGTGTAATGTGCGGGGAGCGGAGCCTCGTGTGTAATGTGCGGGGAGCGGAGCCTCGTGTGTAATGTGTGGGGAGCGGAGCCTCGTGTGTAATGTGCGGGGAGCGGAGCCTCGTGTGTAATGTGTGGGGAGCGGAGCCTCGTGTGTAATGTGCGGGGAGCGGAGCCTCGTGTGTAATGTGTGGGGAGCGGAGCCTCGTGTGTAATGTGCGGGGAGTGGAGCCTCGTGTGTAATGTGTGGAGAGCGGAGCCTCGTGTGTAATGTGCGGGGAGCGGAGCCTCGTGTGTAATGTGTGGGGAGCGGAGCCTCGTGTGTAATGTGTGGGGAGCGGAGCCCCGTGTGTAATGTGCGGGGAGCGGAGCCTCGTGTGTAATGTGCGGGGAGCGGAGCCTCGTGTGTAATGTGCGGGGAGCGGAGCCTCGTGTGTAATGTGTGGGGAGCGGAGCCTCGTGTGTAATGTGTGGGGAGCGGATCCTCGTGTGTAATGTGCGGGGGGAAGAGCCTCGTGTGTAATGTGCGGGGAGCGGAGCCTCGTGTGTAATGTGCGGGGAGAGGAGCCTCGTGTGTAATGTGCGGGGAGCGGAGCCTCGTGTGTAATGTGTGGGGAGCGGAGCCTCGTGTGTAATGTGTGGGGAGCGGAGCCTCGTGTGTAATGTGTGGGGAGCGGAGCCTCGTGTGTAATGTGTGGGGAGCGGAGCCTCGTGTGTAATGTGCGGGGAGCGGAGCCTCGTGTGTAATGTGTGGGGAGCGGAGCCTCGTGTGTAATGTGCGGGGAGCGGAGCCTCGTGTGTAATGTGCGGGGAGCGGAGCCTCGTGTGTAATGTGCGGGGAGTGGAGCCTCGTGTGTAATGTGCGGGGAGTGGAGCCTCGTGTGTAATGTGCGGGGAGCGGAGCCTCGTGTGTAATGTGCGGGGAGCGGAGCCTCGTGTGTAATGTGTGGGGAGCGGAGCCTCGTGTGTAATGTGCGGGGAGCGGAGCCTCGTGTGTAATGTGTGGGGAGCGGAGCCTCGTGTGTAATGTGCGGGGAGCGGAGCCTCGTGTGTAATGTGTGGGGAGCGGAGCCTCGTGTGTAATGTGCGGGGAGTGGAGCCTCGTGTGTAATGTGTGGAGAGCGGAGCCTCGTGTGTAATGTGCGGGGAGCGGAGCCTCGTGTGTAATGTGTGGGGAGCGGAGCCTCGTGTGTAATGTGTGGGGAGCGGAGCCCCGTGTGTAATGTGCGGGGAGCGGAGCCTCGTGTGTAATGTGCGGGGAGCGGAGCCTCGTGTGTAATGTGCGGGGAGCGGAGCCTCGTGTGTAATGTGTGGGGAGCGGAGCCTCGTGTGTAATGTGTGGGGAGCGGATCCTCGTGTGTAATGTGCGGGGGGCAGAGCCTCGTGTGTAATGTGCGGGGAGCGGAGGCTCGTGTGTAATGTGCGGGGAGAGGAGCCTCGTGTGTAATGTGCGGGGAGCGGAGCCTCGTGTGTAATGTGTGGGGAGCGGAGCCTCGTGTGTAATGTGTGGGGAGCGGAGCCTCGTGTGTAATGTGTGGGGAGCGGAGCCTCGTGTGTAATGTGCGGGGAGCGGAGCCTCGTGTGTAATGTGTGGGGAGCGGAGCCTCGTGTGTAATGTGCGGGGAGCGGAGCCTCGTGTGTAATGTGCGGGGAGCGGAGCCTCGTGTGTAATGTGCGGGGAGTGGAGCCTCGTGTGTAATGTGCGGGGAGTGGAGCCTCGTGTGTAATGTGCGGGGAGCGGAGCCTCGTGTGTAATGTGCGGGGAGCGGAGCCTCGTGTGTAATGTGTGGGGAGCGGAGCCTCGTGTGTAATGTGCGGGGAGCGGAGCCTCGTGTGTAATGTGTGGGGAGCGGAGCCTCGTGTGTAATGTGTGGGGAGCGGAGCCTCGTGTGTAATGTGCGGGGAGCGGAGCCTCGTGTGTAATGTGTGGAGAGCGGAGCCTCGTGTGTAATGTGCGGGGAGCGGAGCCTCGTGTGTAATGTGTGGGGAGCGGAGCCTCGTGTGTAATGTGTGGGGAGCGGAGCCCCGTGTGTAATGTGCGGGGAGCCGAGCCTCGTGTGTAATGTGCGGGGAGCGGAGCCTCGTGTGTAATGTGCTGGGAGCGGAGCCTCGTGTGTAATGTGCGGGGAGCGGAGCCTCGTGTGTAATGTGCTGGGAGCGGAGCCTCGTGTGTAATGTGCGGGGAGCGGAGCCTCGTGTGTAATGTGCGGGGAGCGGAGCCTCGTGTGTAATGTGTGGAGAGCGGAGCCTCGTGTGTAATGTGTGGGGAGCGGAGCCTCGTGTGTAATGTGCGGAGAGCGGAGCCTCGTGTGTAATGTGTGGGGAGCGGAGCCTCGTGTGTAATGTGCGGGGAGCGGAGCCTCGTGTGTAATGTGTGGGGAGCGGAGCCTCGTATGTAATGTGCGGGGAGCGGAGCCTCGTGTGTAATGTGTGGGGAGCGGAGCCTCGTGTGTAATGTGCGGGGGGATGGAGCCTCGTGTGTAATGTTCGGGGAGCGGAGCCTCGTGTGTAATGTGTGGGGAGCGGAGCCTCGTGTGTAATGTGCGGGGAGCGGAGCCTCGTGTGTAATGTGCGGGGAGCGGAGCCTCGTGTGTAATGTGTGGGGAGCAGAGCCTCGTGTGTAATGTGTGGGGAGCGGAGCCTCGTGTGTAATGTGTGGGGAGTGGAGCCTCGTGTGTAATGTGTGGGGAGCGGAGCCTCGTGTGTAATGTACGGGGAGCGGAGCCTCGTGTGTAATGTGCGGGGAGTGGAGCCTCGTGTGTAATGTGCGGGGAGCGGAGCCTCGTGTGTAATGTGCTGGGAGCGGAGCCTCGTGTATAATGTGCGGGGAGTGGAGCCTCGTGTATAATGTGTGGGGAGCGGAGCCTCGTGTGTAATGTGTGGGGAGCGGAGCCTCGTGTGTAATGTGTGGGGAGCGGAGCCTCGTGTGTAATGTGCGGGGAGCGGAGCCTCGTGTGTAATGTGAATGGAGCGGAGCCTCGTGTGTAATGTGAATGGAGCGGAGCCTCGTGTGTAATGTGTGGGGAGCGGAGCCTCGTGTGTAATGTGTGGGGAGCGGAGCCTCATGTGTAATGTGTGGGGAGCGGTGCCTCGTGTGTAATGTGTGGGGAGCGGAGCCGCGTGTGTAATGTGCGGGGGGAGGAGCCTCGTGTGTAATGTGCGGGGAGCGGAGCGTCGTGTGTAATGTGTGGGGAGCGGAGCCTCGTGTGTAATGTGCGGGGGGCGGAGCCTCGTGTGTAATGTGCGGGGAGCGGAGCCTCGTGTGTAATATGTGGGGAGCGGAGCCTCGTGTGTAATGTGCGGGGAGCGGAGCCTCGTGTGTAATGTGCGGGGAGCGGAGCCTCGTGTGTAATATGTGGGGAGCGGAGCCTCGTGTGTAATGTGCGGGGAGTGGAGCCTCGTGTGTAATGTGCGGGGGGAGGAGCCTCGTGTGTAATGTGCGGGGAGCGGAGCCTTGTGTGTAATGTGCGGGCGGCGGAGCCTCGTGTGTAATGTGC
Organism: Anomaloglossus baeobatrachus; assembly: GCF_048569485.1. Classification (NCBI taxonomy): domain Eukaryota; kingdom Metazoa; phylum Chordata; class Amphibia; order Anura; family Aromobatidae; genus Anomaloglossus; species Anomaloglossus baeobatrachus. The sequence continues at coordinate 959,072,954 of NC_134353.1, forward strand.
GGGGAGCGGAGCCTCGTGTGTAATATGTGGGGAGCGGAGCCTCGTGTGTAATGTGCGGGGAGCGGAGCCTCGTGTGTAATGTGCGGGGAGCGGAGCCTCGTGTGTAATGTGTGGGGAGCGGAGCCTCGTGTGTAATGTGCGGGGAGCAGAGCCTCGTGTGTAATGTGCGGGGAGCGGAGCCTCGTGTGTAATGTGCGGGGAGCGGAGCCTCGTGTGTAATGTGCGGGGAGCGGAGCCTCGTGTGTAATATGTGGGGAGCGGAGCCTTGTGTGTAATGTGCGGGGAGTGGAGCCTCATGTGTAATGTGCGGGGGGAGGAGCCTCGTGTGTAATGTGTGGGGAGCGGAGCCTCGTGTGTAATGTGCGGGGAGCGGAGCCGCGTGTGTAATGTGCGGGTGGCGGAGCCGTGTGTGTAATGTGTGGGGAGCGGAGCCGCGTGTGTAATGTGCGGGGGGCGGAGCCGCGTGTGTAATGTGCGGGGGGCGGAGCTGCGTGTGTAATGTGCGGGGGGCAGAGCCGTGTGTGTAATGTGCGGGGGGCGGAGCCGTGTGTGTAATGTGCGGGGAGTGGAGCCGAGTGTGTAATGTGCGGGGAGCGGAGCCGCGTGTGTAATGTGCGGGGGGCGGAGCCGCGTGTGTAATGTGCGGGGGGCGGAGCCGCGTGTGTAATGTGCGGGGATCGGAGCCGCGTGTGTAATGTGCGGGGAGCGGAGCCGAGTGTGTAATGTGCGAGGAGCGGAGCCGAGTGTGTAATGTGCGAGGAGCGGAGCCGCGTGTGTAATGTTGGAATGTGAAATCTTAATTTTCATAATTAAGTGTACAGTATGTGTAATAGGGTTATGAAGGGGGAGATTTATCAAACATTGTGTAAAGTGAAACTGACCTAGTGGCCCTTAGCAACCAATCAGATTCCACTTTTCATTCTTCACAGGCTCTTAGGAAAATGAAACGTGGAATCTGATTGGTTGCTAAGGGCAGCTGAGTCAGTTTCACAAATCCAGTTTACACAGATAAATCTCCCCCAAATCTGTTTTCTTTTCAGATAATTCAGATAACCCATAATGGCAAATGATTTAAATACAGATAAAAAAAAAATGGATTTTAAACGAGTTTTGGAAATCTCAGATTGCTGAAACCGCAAAGAGCATATTGGGTGGAAACATTGGGTACTCAAGCCCCAAAGAGACAAACCGTTTACCACATTTGTGACAAATTTGATGCCACTGGCTCAATCCTTAAAGGGGTTATCCGTCTTATTTTGTTTTTTTTATTATACCATATTGGGCTACATTGGGGCAGGTAAGTAGATAGTCACCACTTACCTGTCCTGCTGTCAGCCCCTCTCCCCCGGCTCAGAGTGTTCATGTGACCGCCTCCCCCGGCTCAGAGTGTTCATGTGACCGCCTCCCCCGGCTCAGAGTGTTCATGTGACCGCCTCCCCCGGCTCAGAGTGTTCATGTGACCACTCCTACTGTGATTTTGCTACTTCCGGTCATTTCATGTCAACAGGGGCAGGACATTGTTGACATGCAAATCAGACACTGCATGTTGCCGCCCTGGGCAGGTAGAGTGTGATGAGCCCTGCCCCCTCCCTGTGAGCTGCTATCTGTGCCCTGTATGTGCTGGACAAACAGGGTTGCCCTCTCTGTCTAGGAGACCATCAGCGCTGTTTGCCTGACAGTGCCCTCAGCTCATTATGTTGTATGGTGTACGGCCAACTGTGACCCCCACCCTCCCCCGTGCGCTGTCTCTGTGATGAATGCAGCATCCCGTGCTCATTAGCTTCGGAATACAGTCAGAGGCAAAGAGCAGGGATGTCACCTGACACCAGCGAACAACAGCACTGAGCTCTGCATCGCTCAGCTGTAAGGGCGCTGCAATCATCACAGCGCAGAAGAGACAGCACGGGTGAGAAGAGAGAGCAGGGCCAGGAACAGAGAAGAGAGGGTACGGCTGACAGAGTGGGGGGGATGGGGCAGAGAGGAGAGTTCATGGGTGACAGTGCGGGGGGGCAGAGAATAGAGTTCATGGGTGACAGAGCGGGGGGTCAGAGACGAGAGTTCATGGGTGAGAGACAGGGGAGTGCTGGGGGGCAGAGGAGACAGCACAGGGGCAGAGAAGAGTGCATGAGGGGGGATTATATATAATATATAACTAGGTGTGTGTCTGTGTGTGTGTGTGTGTGTATGGTATGTGTGTTTATATCCTATAGACTCACATTAGGGGCTATATATAATTTTCATTACATAGTATTCATTTATCTATCATGTGCTGGGGCAGAATACTGACAGGAATGTGTGTGCAGAGGGTGGGGCTGAACAATGAGGCCGGCCGGTGCCAGCTGTGACTGTGAGTTCGGCAGTCAGGCATGTCATGTTAGGTTGTGCTGAATGTAAACAAAGTGCTGCAGAGAATAAAGTGAAAAATCAAGAGGAACCAAAATTAGAAAACAAAAAAAATAATGATGGGGTATTTTATATGACAATACAGCACAGATTAACTTAAGATTTTTTTTGGAGTTTATGTCGGACAACTACTTTAATGCTCCAAAAACTGGTAAACCCAAAACAACCTGTACAGAAAATAATGAACAACTTGTTGCTGAAACATTTGTTCAAAGTCCAAAAAAGTCCCCAGAAGAGTCTCTTTAGAATTGGGAATTTCACAAGGTTCTATCATGCGAATCCATAAATCTATTGGGTGGAAAGATTATCGTCCATGTATAATCCATGGTTTATTGGAGGATGATCCAGACAGGCGGCTGCAATTTAGTGAGATTATGCTTAACGAAATTGAAGAAAATCCAGTAATTTTAGATAACATTATGTGGAGTGATGAAGCTTCATTTACATTATCCGGCCATATTAACAGACATAATTGTATTTACTGGTATAATGAGAACATGCATTTAACATTAGAGCAACAACTAAACGAGCCCGGTGTCAATGTTTTGGGTGGTATTTCAAGTTTTGGTGTTTTAGGACCAATATTTTTTGATGGAACAGTCACAGGAGATAAGTATCTCGAAATTCTAATGAATCAAGTTATTCCCCAGTTACAGAAACAACTTATTTCAAATGACCTTTATTTCAAGATGGGGCCCCTCCACATTATTCAAGAGTCGTCCGTGAGTATCTGGATGAAACATTTCCTAATAAATGGATTGACCGAAGAGGTCCACTTGATTGGCCGCCACGTTCACCAGACTTGACCCCAATGGATTTTTTTCTTTTGGGGACTACTCAAGGACAAAGTTTATAGTTGAAAACCAAAAAGTGTCAGTGATTTTGAAAAATTACATAAGAGATGCATTTCACGAAATTAATACCCAAAGAGACTTGGGCAAAAATGTTTGTCAAAGCGTAAGAGGCTTCAAAGCTGCGCAAATGGTAATGGAAAACAGTTAATTTTATATATAAATCAAAATAAATGTTATTTTCTGTCCACCTACTTTTGGATGACCCTATATATATAGATATTTGCTGATATTGTGGATCTCTATATCTATATCCGTATGTGTAATTCTGGTAAATGTGGCATCATGTAAGCACAGAACATCCGAAGATGGAGAAAAGCAGCTGCAACTAAACATATAAATACCTCATCACATGACACTCGGGGGGCCCGCACTTACTGATCACATGACACTCGGGGGTGGGCCACACTTACTGGGGGCTTTCAGGCACACAACACAAGCTGTCAGAGCTGCAGAATGGGATACAATGGTGTAAACCATTTAGGATCCAAGTGTCAGGATCCAAGTAAAGATTAATGAAGAAAGAAACAAATGTCTACGAATTTAGTAGAGAAATGGACGATTTTCTGCCAGAACCTCCAGAGAAGCCATTACATAAGATCAGGGGAAATACTTTTTATCTTCATTTCATAACCTAAAATCATTTTTGTACAATGATCTATTTTATTTTTTTGCCCTATATAAAATACATTTGATTCATTAGGCAACATTTTTTTATCTTTTTCCATTTTCTGTTGCAGGAGGTTTTAGAACTTTTTCTATATCGCTGATTCCAAATCTGAAATCCGTTTTTTTGGCAATTGTCTTTTTGTTCCAGTTTATGGCGTGCATTGGTTTGTGCATTGGTTTGTGCATTGGTTTAAACATTCGTTTTTACATTGTTTTTTGGACTTAGAGTGCAACGATTCTTGGCTTTAACATAACCACAAGGTAATTACAGAGTAGCTGTGGTCATGTTTTGGTTATCTGATCATAACACCCTCTTGTTTTGTCTTTAGATTGAATCATGGCTTCTTCGAATAGTCGTAAATGTAAGAATAGTCCTGTCACCTTCTGTTATATATGTGGCTGTTATACACTTCAATATTTCATCATTTGTGACACGTGCATATATTGCCTATTTGAAGATTACCCTTGGCGATCAAGACAAGAATTGGACTCCTCGTATTGTGTCATAATTCTGAGGAAATGCTTTGTGACTGGACAAAAGAAAAGGAAATCACAAAGGAATGACATTTTGTATTCCCATGGTTTGGCGCGAAGTTAATGACCACAGCATTGACTGTTATTTCTGTCTGATTCATACAAAGGGCTTTGGCAAGAAAAAACGGCATGTGATGGCATATCCTAATATTCCTTCAGCAATACGACCTATCCCACACTCTGAGACACTCTATTCCGCACTCTGAGACAGTCTATCCCGCACTCTCAGACACTCTATCCTGCACTCTGAGATATTGCATCCCTCACTCTGAGACACTATCCCGCACTCTGAGACCCTCTATCCCACAGTCTGAGACACTCTATCCCACACTTTGAGAGGCTCTATCCTGCACTCTGAGACACTCTATCCTACAGTCAGACACTCCCACTTCCAGTTTTCAATGGTTTTATTTCTTGTAAGGATGAAGAAAGTGAACATGGTGATCAATTGTATTTTGATAACAAGCATGAGGAAATGTAGAATCTGAAGAGTCTTCTGATGCCAAGCAGTCATTAACCCCTCAGCAGGTTCCCCAACCCGAATTGAATGATTAAGAGATTTGGGCCGATCAAAGAAAGCAGCTGAGTTATTCGCCTCCATGTCCTTCACCGCTCAGCTAAAGTTTCCCATTTCAGGAAGCATGAACAAATTTTTGTGGACATTTTTTCCGAAGACAAACACTTTGTTTTCTGTTCTGATCTCAGTAGTCTTCTCAGCCAGCTAGGTGTTACCACTTACAGTCCAACAGAATGGCGGTGATTTCTTGATTGCTCTAAGTGGAGTCTGAAATGCGTTCTCCTACATAACGGTAATGTTTATGCAGCGGTTCCAATTGGTCATTAAACTCATTTCTAAGATTATAAGGCCATAAAAATTGTCCTCGACTTACTGAAGTATGAGGAGCATACATGGATTATTTGTGTAGATTTTAAAATAGTAAATCTCCTGCTAGGACAACAGAGAGGTTTCATGAAGTATCCTTGTTTTCTGTGTTTGTGATACAGCCGAGCTCAGGAGAAACAATGGACACAGAAGGAGCGGCCGAAACATGAAGCTCTGGAAGTAGGGATGCAAAATATTGTGAATGAACCTGTAGTTGATCGAGACAGGATCATTTTTCCTCGACTTCACATCAAACTGGTTTAATGAAGCAGTTTGTTCGGGCTTTGAATAGAGAAAGTGAAAGCTTTCAACATATTATTTCTGGTTTTCCTGTCTTTTCTTTCGAGAAGATAAAAGCAGGTGTATTCGTTGCACCTCAAATTCAAACCCTCGTATGTGACGAAGAATTTTTCAAAAAGATGAATAAGGAGGAGAAAGCAGCATGACAGTCTTTTGTGGCAGTTACAAAGAACTTCCTTGGCAACAAAAAAGTAGAAAACTATGAACTTCTGGTTCAAAGGATGCTGTTGGCTTTCTGCAACACTGGTTGTAACATGAGAATTAAGATTCACTTCCTGAACAGTCTCCTTGATAAGTTTCCCGAAAATCTTGGAGCTGTTAGGGATGAGCAGGGAGAACACTTTCATCAAATTCTCAAGATGATGGAAGAGCATTATCAGGGGTGATGGGACAAAAATATGAGGGCAAACTAATGCTGGAGAATCAAACGATATTGTCCTCAACAAGGACACAAATGCAAAAGCTACGTACATATCTTTTAGTGTATTTACTGCATTACATGATTACATTTTCACAAAGATGATGCTCAAGAAGACATTCTACTTCATTGTTAAACTAAATGTTGAAATTTGTACAATAAGATGAAAACCTAAAATCTTGAATTGCAAAAAATCTGTAGCTTACAGAGAAAAACTAATCTCAGATTTGAGATCAGCACACTCAAATTAAGTAAGAACAAGTGTTTTTGTGGATGTAGTAAAAATTTTGTTCCCATTTATAAACCTTGAAGTCTACCTTTCCTGCGCCTCATCGAGTTCTTACTTATTTTTTTAAGTCATATATATATATATATATATATATATATATTTTTTTTTTATTTTTATTTTTTTAAGAGTGACCCACTGCCTCTTTCCCTGTTCTATGTGCTGGTCAATCCCCTGTCCAGTATTCAATACTCCCTTCCTGAAACCCATCAGGAATCACGTCCACTTGTCCCAGCAGAGTCCAGCTGGTTCTACCTTAGGCCTTGGAACACAAGCATTAATTTGCAGCCACCACCTCACAAGCCAAAACACTGAACAGCCACATTTCCAGACTGCCTGCACTGCAAATTTTGGAGTTTAGGCTTGTGAACAGTGAAGCTTTGTGCAACCCCATGGTGGCGGCCATTCCTTGGTACTCGGGCTCCAGCCTTTCTCCCGATGTGTCGCCACCACCTTACACAAGCATGTGTCCCATATCATTACCCGTGCCTCATAGTCATTTTGGCTAGGCCTCGCACTATCTGTGGATCCTTTCCCACTTTGAGAGCAATTGAGAGTGTTTTGAACATTGATACAAAACTGGAATCAGAGTGTCTCCTGTACATCTGTGGCTGGCTATATTGCCATGCCTCCTGGTCATTTTGGCTAGGCTTCGCACTGACTGCAGATCATTAGCCAGTTAGAGAGTTAAGAGTGTGTTCAAAACTGAACCAAAAATTGAATCAAAGTTTTTTTTGTGCAATGCGTGTATACATTCCACAATGATCACTTAGTTTATGATGTAATGTCTCAGGGTGTACTATATACAGTAATGGCTGAAAGTGTTAGCACCCTTGAAATTGTTCCAAAAAATGAAGTGTTTTTCACAGAAAATTATTGCAGTTACACATTTTGTTATACACATGTTTATTCCCTTTGTGTGTTTTGAAATAACACAAAAAAACTTATAAAACAGGCAAATTGGACATAATTTCACACAAAACTTCAAAAAATGGGCTGCATAAAATTGTTGCCACCCTCAACTATTTTTTTTCCCAAACCTTTTGGAATTAATAACTGCACTCAATTGCTTCCTATAACCATCCACAAGCTTCTTACACCTGTTAGCTGGAATTTTGGACTTCTCTTTTGCAAAGTGCTCCAATTCTCTCATATTTGAAGGCGTCTTCTCTGAACGGCAATTTTAAGATTTTTCCAAAGATAATCAATGGGATTTTGATCTGGACTCATTGCAGCAACTTAAGAACTCTCCAGTGCTTTGTATCCATCTATTTCTGGGGACTTCTTGAATGTTTGGGGTCATTGGCCTTCTGGAAGACCCAACCTGAAACTGCGCACTACATTGCGACTTAAAATCGTTTGGTAATCTTCATATTTCACGATGCCTTGCACACAGTCAAGATCCCCAGTTACAGACGCAACAAAGCCCCATAACATCTCTGACCTCTACAATAACTGACTGTAGGTACTGTGTTCTTTTCTTTGTAGGCTTCATTCCATTTTTTGTTGAACAGTAGAATGATATGCTTTAACAAAAAGCTTAGTCTCATTTGTCCACAAGACGTTTTCGCAGAAGGATTTTGGTTACTAAAGTACTTTTTGACTAACTATAGTTTAGCTTTTTTATGTCTCTGTATCAGCAGTGAGGTCCTCCTGGGTCTCCTCCACAGCAGTTCATTTCATTCAGATGTGAATGGATAATTCGTGCTGACACTAATGCCCCTTTAGCTGCAGAACGCTTGAATTTTTCTGGAACTTGATTGAGGTTGCTTATCCACCATCCAGACTATCCTGCATTGCAATCTTTCATCACTTTTTCTCAAGTGCTCAGACAGTACTCTTCTCCTCTTTTTGTTCTCCATGCTTAATGTGGCATACACAGACACACAATAAAATGATTGAGTCAACTTTTCTTCTTTTTATCTAGTTTCAGGTGTGATTTTCATATTGCCTCAAGATACTTTCCACAGATAAGTTTAAACCGGCATCATATGCTTGAAACAAAGTTTTTTACCCACAGTTGTGGAAAGATGCCAATAATGTTGTCCTGCTCATTCTTGGTTGTTTTGTATGAATTTATTTGCCTGTTCTTTTGTGTTGTTCCAATATACACAAAGTAAATAAACATGTGTAATTGCAATAAGTTTTCGGCAAAAATACTTAGTCTTAAACTATTTCAAGGGTGGCAACACTTTTGCCATAACGTTCAGCTACTTCTGAATAAAGAACCATAACTTTGACTCCAAGTGAGCGCAGGGAGTTTCCTTATTTTACTATTGTCTGGTTCCACGTGCACCACAAGAACAGAATGGAGTCTCAATCACTGCCTCAACTTTAAAATTCTGGCACCGCTATGGGTCCTGTGCACACGCCCAAAACAAAATATTTTTTTTTAACTTCATTTTATTAACAGTTTCAAACATGGTACAACTGACATTTACAATGTGAGAAACAGCTCAAAACATGAATAGTGCTATTCGTTCACAACACTGAACAATCATATAGAGTCCATAGTATCTGTTGTACTCAAGATAAAATAGTATTATTATCCATTCTTCTTATCATTTGCATATATATCCCATTTTATATTAAGCATAAGAACTGCTCTAACGATCAGCATGACCATATTTTAAGAAACAGGATAGAAAAGGAAATAAAAAGGCGAAAAAAAGAACAACAACAGCTACATTGCATCACTTTACCGCAACATTCCGTAGTTTCCACCTCCCAACTTCTAACGGGAACCACCTCTATTTGCCCAGGTTCCTCTAAGCCTCTGTAAGTGTATCCGGAGAAGAGTTCCACAAACCCCAAATTTTGTTAAATTTTTCCGGGCACCCCCTGTTGTAGTATACCACCCGCTCATAGACTATAGTTGCATTGACTAATTTAACCCAGGACCGCACAGTTGGACTCGAATCCCCCATCCACCTCAAGGCTATTACTTTTCTAGCCAGAAATAATGCCTCTCTGAGGAATGTTGTCGTATAATGATCCCAGGACTTTTCCTCCATTACCCCATGGTAGGGGTAATGGAGGAATAGGCATATCAATGGGTCGCATAAAACAGGAATTGACACAATCGATGATAGCAGGGATGTCACTCCCCTCCAGTATGATATATTAGGACAACTCCAAATCATATGTATAAAGTTTGCCTCTGAGAGACGACACCTCGGGCACTCTGATGTACGAGAACGGCCCATGCTAAATAAGCGAGTAGGGGTAAGGTATGCTTGGTGAACAATGTAACATTGAATCAACTTGTTATTAACTGATAGGGATACCGCAGTCGGAGACTCCAATATCTCCTCCCATTCCTCTCCCTGTAGAGAGGGAATTAGAGATTTCCATCTATCCTGGGCTGGCAAGGGGTCCGATTCCACCCCCACCGATAACAGGTAAGTATATATGGCTGAGATTAAACCCCGAGGTCCCTGTGATTTTAGGATACCTATCATTGGAAGTGTTGATATCAGTTTCCCCGTTCCAATTTTCTGCATATGGGACTGAATCGCTGTGCGAATCTGCAGGTATCTAAAAAATTGCGACCTTGGAATGGACCTGGTCAAAGGATTTGAAGGTTGTGGTTCCTGGGGCATATAGATCACCCAGTCTAATGACATTGTGAGTAACCCAAAATTGTGCCGAGGGGTGATCTCTCAGACTATGGAAGTGGCTATTCCCCCATAATGGGAGCTCCGCCACCACTCCCTCAAAATGTGCCACTCTCTTAGCTTGTCGCCAGACTAATCTTGCCAACTCGATGAGGGGTAGTTGCCGTGATATTCTCAGTCCATCTGATTCCAAAAAAAACACCAAACAGTCAGTCCCGGCCACGTGTGCCAAGTGACTCAGAGTTTGGCAGTTGACAACCAGGCATCCAAGTCACTAGTGCTTTAAGCTGCCCCGCCAGATAGTACAGGAAGAACTCCGGCAGAGCCATCCCTCCCAGTCTCTTGGATCTCTGTAAAATGGATAACCGCAGTTTGGGCCTGGATCTCCCCCCATATGAAAAAAGTAAGCGAGTTCAGCGTAGAGAAGAAGGACTTGGGTACTGATACTGCACTATGTTGTAGTGTGGAACTGAGTTTTGGAAGTAATATCATTTTGATTAAGTTTATTCTGCCAACCACTGACAGAGGTAACCTGCTCAATGAGATATTTAAGTTTAACGTGGTCCAGGAGTGGTGTTATACTCGTCTGATAGTCTAGTGTATGGTCCTTCTGTATGTGTATTCCCATGTACTTGAAGCTAGTTACCACTTGCAGAGGTGACCTACACTCCATTGAAGTTCTAGACCCGTGTTAATGGCATCAGAGCTAATTTGTCCCAGTTGATGTGTAGTCCTGAAAACTCCCCAAATTTATCTATAGTATCTATAACCACAGGCAAGGTCTCTTGTACTCTGTCCAAAAAGACAACCATGTCATCCGCATGCAATCCTATTTGATCTGTGCGGTCGGCTATGGTAATTCCAGTGATCTGTGGATGAGAGCGGATTCTAATTGCCAAAGCTTCAATAACTAGTGAAAACAATGCTGGAGACAGAGGGCATCCCTGTCTTGTGCCCCGTCTCAATGAGAAGGGTGTAGACATAGCACCATTGGCTAGTATCCTTGCTGTCGGGGACCTATACAACATGTGAATCCAGTTACTGAATTTAGGCCCAAAGGCGAATCTCTGGAGGCAGGCAAATAAAAATGGCCATTCTACCGAGTCAAATGCCTTGGCCGCGTCCAGCGAGGCCAAGGCCCACTCGTTTTCCTGGACCAATGTATTATATTGTACTATGGATTGGGCCCGTCTTATATTTATAGAGGTGTTTTTTCCATGCATAAATCCGGTTTGATCTGGGTGAACTATGCTTAATATAACTGAATTGAGCCTGGAAGCCAGTATTTTGGTAAAGATCTTATAATCCACATTGACTAGGGATATAGGGCGGTATGAGCCTCAGTCTAATGGGTCTTTGCCCTCCTTCCTCAGCACAACTATGTGCGCTTCGTATAAGGAGGCAGGTAGAGAGTCGCCGGCTGAAAAATGTGAGAAAACCTCTAAAAGAATCGGGGCCAATACGTCACAATATTTACTATACAATTCTATGGGGAGACCGTCTGGACCCGGAGATTTCCCCCTAGCCATATCTGAGATGGCTGTAATCACTTCGTCCAGTGTGATGTCCGCCTCCAGAGACTCCCGTTGCGATCTGCTCAAAGTGGGAATCTCCGATAGATATGCCCCACAGCTTTGAACTCCATGAGGGCTTCTAGAAGTATATAGGGTTTTATAATATTCATGGAAGCACTCTAAGATATCTTCAGGGGATGTAGCTGTTGAGCCGTCCTGCCTCCGTATACCTAGTATTATATTTGAGGTGTTATGTTGCCGAACCATATATGCCAGTAATTTACTAGACTGGTTTCCAAGCTCAAAGTAAGATTGTCGGGTAAAGAACAGTTTGCGTTTGGACTTGGTCTCAGAGTGTTGCATATACAGCCTGTATGAATGCATACAGGCTGCTCTGTTACCATCGGTTGGGGCTGTAATATATGCTGCCTCTAGGTCCCTAAGTCTCCCCTCCACCACGTCATCCTCATTTCTAGTCGCTCTTTTAAGATATGTTATAGTTGAAGAAAGACACCCTCGAAGGTAAGCCTTGAGAGTATCCCACACCAAGTTAGTATTCCAGGGTTTAGGGTGGGTTTTTAGAAAATCTTCTATTTGGGTCCTGGTCCTATCGCATTGATCAATTAACTTCAACCAAAAGGGGTTTAACCTCCAAAAGGGTTTGCTAGCATTTTGATTAGTCTTAAGAGTGAGGATCACTGGGCTATGATCTGATATACCTCTGACCCCGTGTACCACGTTATCCACCCAGGTCGCGACGCTGCTTGACCCAAAAATATAATGCAGTCTGGACAGCGTACGTCTAGTGGAGGAGTGACATGTGTATTCTCGAGTGTTAGGGTGTCGGAGTCGCCAAAGGTCAATCCACCCGCCTCCCTCCACGCATTGCTGTAAGTCAGTCGAATCCGGGGTCGATTGTTGTCTCCCCCCATCTACCCGAAACCTGTCCTGCTCCTCATTCATCACAAGGTTAAAATCCCCCATGCATAACACATATGCATCTGGGTAGCTAAGGGCAAAGCTCAGTGCCTGTTTAAGAACGGAAACGCGAGCCGGTGGGGGGTTATAAATGCATAGTAGCACATAATCTTTAGAATCTATAGACGCATTTATAAACACAAACCGCCCCTCCGAGTCACGCCTTACCACCTTTGCTTCCCATCGTATGTTTTTATGGACCAATAAAGAGACTCTTCTGGAGTAGATGGTGTGGAACGCATGCGTCGACCATTGTACCCATGGTTTGTTTACTAGTCTAGCTGCGTCTCGTGTGAGGTGAGTTTCTACTAGTGCCACCAGCTGAGCCTTAATTTGGGAAAATACCTTGATACGTTTTTCGGGCGACTTAAGGCCTCTGACATTCCAGGTCATAACTATCAGCTCTGACCCCATATCATATAAATCTTTTTCAAGAGCCAGGATCCCAAGTATAAGGCGCATTTTGCCCCGCAACTAGATGTGGTTAACCCTCCAATAGTTTGAAGCCTGTCCCTGCGAAGAAATAAAGTTAAGGCAATTGCAGCTGTAAACATAAAAAAACAATATCGAACTTCAGGACCTTTCCGATAAGTCCTGTAAAACATTTCAAACATCAATTGGGATACCACCACTGAATGCAGTGTCCTGGTATAGGTGGTATTAGAGTGCACAAAATAGGGCTCCCATCTCACAGGAACCAACTCCTGGCCAATTCCTCCATCACTCGAGGCACGGAGAAGTCCCGTCTGTCTCCAAAAGGGGCCCAAAACAAAATTGCTTATTACGAAAACTCAGGATTGCATAAAATATTTCCAGGAAACCAAGGATTATTTTTATGCCCAAAAGATAAACATGCTGTTTCCAGGATGAGCATTTGTCCTTCAGTTACAGACTAGAAGTCTTTGTGCTAAATCACTGTTTTTCATAATATTCTGCACAGTAAAACAAAGAAATGTGCAGTCTATATACCGTATATAGCCATTAAGAACATAATTAATTAAGTTAAGCAATCTTAGCAAATTATCGATTATAATAGTTCTATTGATGAGCTCCGGATCTTTGGTGCGAATGATGCATCTATAGATCACAAGAGACCTCTCTTTTTACTCCTGCAAAAAAATTCAGAAAATTAGTTAATGTCCATCCTGTTTTACATAGTTTTATTGTGGTTGATCATCTGTGTATATCTTGTACTAGGGATGCGAGCCCTGCAATAATTCAGCTCTGTAACATCTACAGGATTGGATTGATCAGTAACTCTGACAAATAGTAGAATAATAGCTCAAACCTATGCAAGTGTGAAAAGTTTGAACAGTAATATAATAAGAAAACACCAGAAATCATCAATTGTTAACAAGTTTTAGGATATAATTTTCCACTAATGTATAATCTTCTGTGCACATGGCTGGATATATAGATATTATCTAGATTCTATTCGCTGATTGTGACGTTTATTGACAACTGCAAACAGAACCATCATCTCTTATGTATAATGTTCAACTTTATCTGTAAAAGTAACTGTTGTATTATTTCTTGTACTGTTTCTCAATGTATTTATGTTACTCTCTTATATAGCGCCATTAATTCCACAGCTTTACGGACATTATAACCACTGTCCCCATTGGGGCTCACAATCTACATTCTCTAACGGTCTTTGGAATATGGGAAGACACACGGACAGAACATACAGACTCCTTGTAGATGTAGTCGTACAGGGGATTTGACTGAAATAATTGAAAAAAAGACTGCTTTATTGCTTGCAAATTCTATGGTGTCTAAAGAGATTTAAGTTATGAATATTATTTTTTCCTGTGTCAGTTTTTTGATGTGCAATTAGAAGTGACTTTCGCTAATAACACTTTCCACATAAAGAACATGAAAAAGGTTTCTACCTTGTGTGAGTTATTTGATGTTTAAGAAGATCTGATTTCTGGATAAAACATTTCCCACATTCTGAACATGAATATGGCTTCTCCCCTGTGTGAATTCTTTGATGTCTGACGAGATCTGATTTCATGATAAAACATTTCTCACATTTTGAACATGAAAATGGTTTCTCCCCTGTGTGAATTTTCTGATGTCTGACAAGATCTGATTTCGTGATAAAACATTTCCCACATTCTGAACATGAAAATGGCTTCTCCCCTGTGTGCATTCTTTGATGTCTGATAAGATCTGATTCCTTGATAAAACATTTCTCACATTCTGAACATGAAAACAGCTTCTCTCTTGTGTGAGTTTTTAGATGTCTAACAAGCTGTGATTTATGAGTAAAACATTTCTCACATTCTGAACATAGACATGGCTTCTCCCCTATGTCAATTCTTACATGTTCAACAAGAGTTGATTTACAGCTATAACATTTCCCACATTCTAAACATGACTTCTCCCTTGTGTGAATTCTCATGTGTCTAACAAAAGTGGTTTTGTGAGCAAAACATTTCCCACATTCTGAACAAGAAAATGGCTTTTCCCCCGTGTGAGTTTTTAGATGCACATCAAGCTGTGATTTCCGAGTAAAACATTTCCCACATTCTGAACATGAAAATGGCTTCTCCCCTGTGTGAGTTTTTATATGTACATCAAGCTGTGATTTCCAATTAAAACATTTCCCACATTCTGGACATGAAAATGGCTTCTTCCCTGTGTGAGTTTGTAGATGTACAACAAGCTGGGATTTCCAAGTAAAACATTTCCCACATTCTGAACAAGAAAATGGCTTCTCCCCCGTGTGAATTTTTATATGCAAATCAAGGTGTGATTTCCAAGTAAAACACTTTCCACATTCATCACATGAATACGGCTTCTCTCCTGTGTGAGCTCTTTGTTGTTGATCTCCCCTTGTATGGCTTTTATTTTGCTGAACATTCTGCAGTGAATCAGGAGATTGTTTAGAAGCATCAGATGATGGATCTTCGGTGTGAAGGACTGAAGATATATCTGAGATAATGACTTGTTCTTCATATGTATTCTGAATAATGTCCAAATCATCTGTCGAAAGAATAAAACAGATTTTATTTAATTTTACAACACTATAACCTTAAAACTTGGTTTTCACAGGCAATTCTCAGGCCCCTGACTGCAGTATCGTGCTGGCCAGATAGTGATGGTTTTATTATCAAATAATACCATATAGGAATTATACTTTATGATGCCATAAAACTGAGGGTCTAAATACTCTATAAGAAGAAAATGATAGAGGACAGCGCTCCATGTGTGAATCAGCTGAGCACAGCAACCAAAATAATCAATTTTTTACAGAATACTGCTCTGCAGCTGCTTTCCTTCCATAAATACTCTATTAGGCTGTGTTCAAATGTCCTGTAATGATCAGTTTTGGGCAGATCCGATGGATGTGAAAAAACGGATCCATTAACATTATAGTCAATGGAACCAATAAGGGATCCATTATAATTTTATACAGCTAGCTAGCTAAAGAGATGGATAGATGTGCAACACATATGCCCCACCCATTCTGCATATTTAAAGATTGCACCCTTTGCCTTTCAAGTGGCACTTAAGGGTGTTTAGTTTTGTTTTTAGGCCCAAATTCAATACTTTAAAAAAAAAAAAATCGACCTGGGGTCCCCCTTATTTTTGGTAGCCAGCTAAGGTAAAGCAGACAGCTGCAGCCTGCAGTTGTCTGGTAATCCAGAACAGAGGGCACTCCACGCTGTTGCTTTAAATTATTTTTTTTAAATAAATAATTAAAAAAAAAAAATAGGGTACCCCCAAATTGGATAATCAGCCATGCAAAACGTGGACAGCTGGGGTCTGGTATTCTCGGGCTAGGGAGGCCCATAGTCATTGGCACTCCTAAGCCTAAAAATAGCAGGCTGCACCCGCCTCAGAAGTGTCGCCAGCTCGTCACTGCCCGCTCTCGCTCACGCACTGCTTTGTGAGCCCGTGCGGGGGACCTGGGCTGACCTCATGAGGTCATCTCAGATTTCTGTAGTGCTTTTCACAGCAGTGTGTGAGGCTGCAGTCACTGCACTCCCAGCCAATGAGAAACGTTCTGTTCTTCATTGATTGGGACAGCAAGCATGGGATCGTCATGGGACCCCCTTAATGGATTACGCCGGACCCGGATTAGGGATTTGCCAGGGAAATAAATTAGTGAATGAGGGTGTCACTTGTCTTTCCTTTTTTTACTAATTTGCTTTTTTTATGTCTTTCAGGTTCACTGTTGAGGAACATTGTGGGACTAGGTCGTATCGTGTGGCTCTGATGTATTAAAGATATTCAGGTGGGGCTGCGGGGTGTGGTTTCGTCACAGATTAACCGGGCGCGATTGATCAGAGGGAAGTGCAAGTGACCCCCCGACCTGATCCGTGACATATTGATGCATGTGGTGGGATCTTGCGTGACCCTGCTGGCTGTTTTACGACAGTCTGTATCGTATTTTTTTGGATTGACCCTGAAAACCTGACGTAACTCTCAGCAGAGAGCGCAGGATAAATGTCTCCTGAGCCTTATTCCGATTTTTGAGAGGTAAAATGAATGAATAGACAGTAGTGCGGGAACAGTTCTTATTTCTATTTTTATTTTTGCGCCGTTCACCATGCGGTGTTAGTGATAGGATGGATTTATTTTGCGGGTCGGTGCGATTACGGCAATACCAGATTATATCGGGGGTTTTTTTGTTTTGCTTCTATCTCAATAAAATTATTTTTTTTAATAAATAGTTTTTCTGTCTCAATATTCTGAGAGCTGTAACTTTTTTTTTTTGGAGAGGGCTATATGGCGGCTTATTTTTGTGCAACGAGTTGGGATTTTTATCGCTTTTTATTCAGATTTTTCAGATGAAGAAAAACTAATAATTTACTTTTTTTATATTTTTTTGCGCAGTTCACAGTGCGGTAAAAGTGATAAGACCAATTTATTCTTCAGGTCGGTACGTTTACAGTGATACCATTTTTTACATACAACTTTTTGATCGCTTTTTATTCTCTTTCTTTGTCAGTATAATGATGAAATTATATTTTTGGTGTCTTTGATTTATTTTTTTTCACAGTATTCACCGTACGGAATAAGTAACGTGACAGTTTTAAAGATCGGGTCATTCCGGACGCGGCAATACCAATTATGTGCACATTTTCGTCTTCATTTTTGTTTGAACACAACAGCTGCTTTTTTTAGTGGTGAAACAGGTTTTCATTATTTTTGTGCGCTTTTTTTGTTGTTTTTTTTTACATTCTGTGTAACTTTTTTTTAATTTTTTCACTGTGGGATATGATTTTTTTTCATTTTGATCACTGATCTCATGTACTAGTGTACAGCAGCACATGAGATCAGTGTCAGTGACTCACTGACAGCCTGTAAGACCCAGGCCACCGTACCATGGAGTCATCAGCTGACCCCACATTACCATGGCCACGATCGCCAATCCCGCCTTAGGGGGGTTTTAAACCGATTAGCTACTGCTGCCATGATTGACAGTGGTATTTAAAAGGTTAATCAGTCCCGATCACTTCCAAAACTGGTCGGGGTTGATGCCCGTGGGTATCAGCTGCCATGTACAGTTCACGCCAGCGGGATTTCCACGTGCGGGGTCACATTAATCACTTATTTCTCTTATCAGCAAACGTTAAGGGATTAAGTTTAAAATTCGCAAAATGACAATAACAAGGTACTAACAAAGATTATGGATCCACGCGTTTCAGAAAAGCCTTATTCAGCTTCCGAAACACAAAGGTCCATAATCTTTGTAGGGATTTTGTTCATGTCGTGTTGGGAATTTGAAATGTAATAATAAATGTGACATTTTCTCCGGTACCAGAGGGTTTTTATCATCACTGGAGTTTCTTTCATTTCCACATCGAGCAGTGGATGAAGCCGTCACCTCGGCGTCTCCAGGCAAATCTGAAAAAACACTACGTCTGTAGCAGGGAATGGTGAGTGACATATATAGGAGATAATGGATTCTTAAGGCCACCTTACACACAGCGACATCGCTAGCGATGTCGCTGGTGAAAGCACCCGCCCTCGTCGGTTGTGCGTCATGGGCAAATCGCTGCCCGTGGCGCACAACATCGCTAACACCCGTCACACATTCTTACCTGCCTAGCGACGTTGCTGTGGCCGGCGAACCGCCTCCTTTCTAGGGGGGTGGTTTGTGCGGCTTCACAGTGGCATTACTAAGCGTCTGCCCAATAAAAGCGGAGGGGCGGAGATGAGCGGCCGTAACATCCCGCCCACCTCCTTCCTTCCTCATTGGTGGCAGCCGCCGGTACGATGTTGTTCCACGTTCCTGCGGTGTCACACATAGTGATGTGTGCTGCCGCAGGAACGACGAACAACATCGTACCTGCAGCAGCAACAATATATGAGATTAGAATGACGTGTCAACGATATGGTGAGTATTTTTGATCGTTAATGGTCATTCTTGCATTTCACACGCAATGATTTCGCTAACAGCGCCGGATGTGCGTCACGAATTCCGTGACCCCAACGACATCTCGTTAGCGATATCGTTGCATGTAAAGTAGCCTTTAGTCCCTAAACTGGAGAAACCCCTCATCAGCCCTGACAGCGGATGATAGAAAAGGTCTGTACTCACCGGGGCGGTGATCTGTAGAAATCTCCTCGTTACTCCGCTGATCGCCCCTCACATTTCTCTCTGGAGAATGAATATTGTTCAGATCTTTATCCGGATCCAAAAGCTGCAAAACAAAATATTGTAAAAGTCCCCGGGAATAATGGAGATAAGATCCGGACATGTGAAGTCTGTGGTCAGCTGTGATCCTGCCGTCTCCACCGCTCTCATTACACAAGTATAAAACATCTAATACTGGAGGAGAAAACAAGACTAAACACAAGGAGGTCACAGCCGTCTACACCTCATAGGGGAGATCTCCATCTACCTGAGGATCCTGTGGAGGAGGAGGAGGAGCGGGACATCTCTCTGGGGTCGTCCTCGTACTGGAGAGACCTGCAGGAGACACAGACAGGACGGACATCATTATTACATACAGATAATTATAGGCCGGGTGTATTCAGTCCTGTCTATTACCTGGTGATGTGCGGGGCTGGTGCTCCTCCATCATCACCTCCTTGTACCGCTCCTTGTGTCCTTCTAGATACTCCCACTCCTCCATGGAGAAATAGACGCTGACGTCCTGACACCTTATAGGAACCTGACAACACAATGATACCGTCATCACCCAGAATCCTCCAGTGCCGTCCTGTATAATGTCCCAGCATTCCCAGCAGTGTCACCTCTCCAGTCAGCAGCTCCAGCATCTTGTTGGTCAGGTCCAGGATCTTCTGGTTATTGATGTCCTCATGTATCTGGGGGTGAGGTGGAGGCCCCGGGATTGGGCTCAGGGTTCCTCCCCGTCCTTCACACACAGGGGCCTGACAGCGATCACTAGAGATCTTCACTACTGTGTAATCCTGAGTGTGGAGACATTAATAATATCACTACAGACATTTCCAGAGTCCATCACCTCCCCGGTCATATCCTCTGTTATTCCCATAGATAATGATGTAATGTGATGACATCACAGCCTCTCACCTCCCCGGTCATATCCTCTGTTATTACCATAGATAATGATGTAATGTGATGACATCAGAGCCTCTCACCTCCCCGGTCATATCCTCTGTTATCCCCATAGATAATGATGTAATGTGATGACATCAGAGCCTCTCACCTCCCCGGTCATATCCTCTGTTATCCCCATAGATAATGAAGTAATGTGATGACATCAAAGCCTCTCACCTGCCCGGTCATATCCTCTGTTATCCCCATAGATAATAGTGTAATGTGATGACATCAGAGCCTCTCACCTCCCCGGTCATATCCTCTGTTATCCCCATAGATAATGAAGTAATGTGATGACATCAAAACCTCTCACCTCCCCGGTCATATCCTCTGTTATCCCCATAGATAATGATGTAATGTGGTGACATCAAAGCCTCTCACCTCCCCGGTCATATCCTCTGTTATTCCCATAGATAATGATGTGATGTGATGACATCAAAACCTCTCACCTCCCCGGTCATATCCTCTGTTATTCCCATAGATAATGATGTAATGTGATGACATCAGAACCTCTCACCTCCCCGGTCATATCCTCTGTTATTCCCATAGATAATGATGTGATGTGATGACATCAGAGCCTCTCACCTCCCCGGTCATATCCTCTGTTATTGCCATAGATAATGATGTAATGTGATGACATCAGAACCTCTCACCTCGGGGCGTGGCCTGCACGCTGATGGCGATGGCTGCTTGAAGGAGAGCTCTGTGCTGACAGCAGGATAAACTGGCTCTGATCAGCTCACAGATAACAGGATTACCAGCTACAGGAGGTGTGAGTAACCCCAGCCGCCAGCTATGCCTAAGGGGAGACCTAAAAAAATTGGCACTCCCGCCAAACTGACAGACTTCTACCCCCTGGATAGGGATCTCTCCTCACCAAGCAAGATGGCGCTGGCTTCCCACTCAGCTTCTTCCCACTCCTCACAAGGAGATACAGGCTGCTTGAGAGGCTGCACAGGCATTCCTCTGACAGAGGAAACAATGCAATCTCTGCTGAAAATGCTGAGGGCTTCCTTGCAGGCTGATCTCAGAGAAATAGTAAGAGAGCTGAAGGAAGAGATCAGGTCTCTAGGTGATCGCACAGAGCATGTAGAAACTAAAATGGCTGAATTTGCAACATCACATAACAATCTGATAGATGCTAACACAGCTTTGGAAAAGGAGGTGGAGGCACTAAAACTTAAAATCAGTGATATAGAGGACAGATCCCGAAGAAATAACCTAAAAATCAGAGGGATTCCCTCATCAGTAGCAGATAAAGACCTCCAGGAATACTTCCACTCAAGTTTCTGCAGCTTATACTCTCTGGATGGGACACCAGAGACCTGATAGTGGACAGGATTCATAGAGTCCCTAAAGCCAAAGGCATAGATCCAGCTCTGCCTAAAGATGTCCTGGCTAGACTTCATTTCTATAAAACAAAAGAAGCTGTGCTGCACACACTGAGGGGAAATCCAGCCCTGCCAGACACTTTCATGGGACTAAAAATCTTCCCAGATCTTTCTGCTGCAACTCTTAATAAAAGAAGAGAATTTGCCCACCTTTCTAAACTCCTTAGAGATCAAGACATCAAGTACAAGTGGGGTTTTCCGGTGAAGATGATAATTTTCAAAGATGGAGGCACTCACATATGTCATACTCCTTCTCAGCTGGGCAAACTGCTGGATGACTGGGGAATAGCCCACCCACCAAACCCTGGTGGGCAGGAGAATCATAGAGGCCCTCCAGACAGGATTAACCCTGAATGGTCAGTAGCTTAGCTGGGACTCCTTCCTGCTTATGGCACCTGCTGCCCCTGCTCCTGTGACACGGGATGTCACGTAGCCCCCCTGATGTTCTCGCCTATGGCGAGCGGTTATACACCGGGCACCCTACTCGGGGCAAACCGGTGTTGTTGGAATTTTTTTGTTTTTGTTCCTCTTCTCACAAATGTTCCTTAATTTTTTCTGGAAATTTCTCTCAATTCCTTGCTGGTCTAGCCCCTCTTATCCCTGATGGCGTTCCTAGGAATTCAAACCCCCCTGCGGCTCCAATATGAGAATTAAGATATTGTCTATTAATGTGAACGGACTCAACTCCCCAGCAAAAAGGTCAATGATGTGGAGAGAGATGAAGGCATCTAACTGTGATATAGCGTGCATTCAGGAGACCCACCTTCTTTCCACAGATAATAAACGGCTACTTCATCCACGGTTCCAACACACCTTTTTTGCTAATGACTCAAAAAAAAGAGGAGGAGTGGCCATTTTAATAAAGAACTCAGTGGCCTTTAAATTGATAAATGTCAGTTATGGAGCGGATGGAAGATATATTATTTTGTCTTGTTATATCAACAGCGTCCCTTATACCTTGGCAACGGTCTACTCCCCAAATTCATCACAATTGACCTTTGCTAGGAAATTTTTCCAAGCATTCAAAGATACTGCCACAGGGGCGGAAATCATCTGTGGAGACTTTAATATACCTGTAATACGCTCCATGGATTGCTCCAACACCAGCATCCCACATGCTAAGGAACTTAAGCATCTCATCAATGAATTCCATTTTCATGACATCTGGAGATATTTGCACGCATCAGAAAGAGACTATACATTCTTCTCTTCCAGGCATCGCTCATACAGTAGAATTGATTTTTTTTTGGTCGACAGCAAATCTATAAGTAATTGTGTGGCAGCTGATATTGGTTTAATTACTTGGACAGATCATGCGCCGATCTCTTTGTCTGTTCAGGGTAGCTTTAATGTTCAAAATTCCCCTAGGTGGAGACTGAATACCAGCTTGCTTGGTAGGCAGAAGGTACATGATGAAGTAGAGTCAGTGTTAACAGAATATTTTAAACTTAATAATAATGGGGAAATTTCTGACGAGACCCTGTGGGCTGCTCATAAAGCCGTAGTCAGAGGGCAGCTCATAAAAATAGCCTCCATCCAAAAACGGAAAAAAGACGCAGATATTAAATATATATTAACCCGTATTCATCACCTTGAATCCCTGAATAAAGCCAAAGCATCACCTAACTTGACTAAAGAAATTGTAACCCATAGATTCCAACTAAGATCCCTACTCCTGCAAAAATACGAACATAATCTTAAAAAAAATAGATCGACATTTTATGCTATGGGGGATAGAGCAGGGTCCTTATTGGCAAGAAGGACGAAAAAACGTGAGATCCAATCTAAAATAGAATTCCTGAGGGACCCGAACGGAACAATCACTAGACATCCCATTGAAATAGCAGAAGCATTTGCGAAATACTATGAGGCCCTGTATAATCTAAAATATGATTCCAATACGTCACAGCCGACTGAAGTGGATATACAGGGTTTCCTAGACACCCTGGATCTTCCCCGGGTCTCAGATGAGCAATTAGAGGAACTTAATCTTCCCTTTACTACACATGAAATCCTAGGTGCCATCAAAATGACTAAGTCTAACTCTGCCCCGGGCCCCGATGGGCTGCCATACGAATATTACAAACAATTTACATCCACTCTGTCCCCCTTTATGTCAAAAACCTTCAATTTTTGGCAAAATAAAGGGTCAATTTCCCCAGACAACTTAGAAGCGATAATTATCACGCTACCAAAGCCAGGGAAACCTGCAGACACCCCGGGTAATTTTAGGCCCATTTCACTCCTAAATTGTGATGTTAAAATTTATGCCAAACTAGTGGCAGATAGACTTCACAAAGTGATCCCGACCTTAGTGGCTCCAGACCAAGTTGGGTTTGTGACAGGGAGGCAATCTAAGGATGGCACCAGACGGATGCTTGACTTGATTGGACTGGTGGAGATATCGGGTGAACCCAGTGCATTCCTGTCTCTTGATGCTGAAAAAGCCTTTGACAGGGTGCACTGGGGATACCTGGAGAGAGTTCTAACAAAATTCGGGTTCTTGGGGAAAATCAAGTCATCCATTCTAGCCCTCTACTCTTACCCAAATGCGTCAGTGTTGGCATCGGGGTTTCTGTCATCTAAATTTCAAATAAGTAATGGCACCCGCCAGGGGTGTCCATTGTCTCCCGCTATTTTTGCTTTAGTGGTAGAACCTCTGGCGGAAGCTATACGAAAAAATATAGCCATTTCTGGTATAAGAGTTGGGGAATTTGAACATAAACTTGGATTATACGCAGACGATGTGATAATTTCCTGTTCTAACCTTGCAGTGTCGATTCCAGCAGTGGTGAACACATTATCAAACTTTTCTAAAGTGTCGTATTATAAGCTTAATGCGGCAAAGTCTTTGATACTGCCGTTTAATGTACCGGTGGAGGCCAGGAGTGCGCTGGAGGGGGCCTTTCAATTCAAATGGTGCGACAGGGGGATACCTTATTTGGGTATTAAGCTGACACCATCGCAGATGTTAATTAAAGAAAATTTGGAACCTCTGATCCAAAATTTAGAAAAGGAATTGGGAAGGTATGAAAAAATATCATTGTCCTGGATGGCCAGGATACAGTCCTTTAAAATGGTTTTCTTACCCAAAATATTGTATGTGCTCAGATGCCTTCCCATCAAAATTTCTCACAAAACCCTGATGAAACTTCATTCGTTGACTAACAAATTTGTCTGGGGTAATAAAAGGGCTAGGGTCGCAGGTAAAGTGTTATACCCCCCATATGACTTAGGGGGATTGGGCACCCCAAACATAAAGGCATATTATAAAGCCTTACTAATTGAATCACTAAAGGAATGGTGGCGTCCAGGTAATTCACATAGATGGGCTCAGATTGAAAATTTCCTGTCCCGCCAGGGCTCGGTCAGAAGAATGATGGAAGCAGAATATTTGAGCCGGTCACGGTTCTCCCCGTGTGTTCCCACCATGTCAGCCTCCCTGGAGATCTGGCGAAATGACTTGAATCATAAGATTCAGATTCCTCTTTCAGAGATTTCCCTCAAGTCGTTGGAATCTCAAATCCCCTTTTTGAATCTGGCCAGGTGGGAGGGATCGGGCATTACAGTGCTGGCGGATCTATACTCTGATATGGGTGTTAACCCCTTTAATAAAATAGTACGGGAACACCCCTCTTTAAAGGGCTGTTTCTATCAACACATCCAAATTAGTCATTTTCTGGCCTCTAAATTTCCTCCAAAGTCAAAGCCTCTGTTACCTACAACAAAGGCTTTGGTATTTAAAAAGATAATTAAATCCAAAGGTATCTCCTCGACATACAAATGGCTCAATAACCCCCCCGAAGAGCAAAAATCTCCTTATATGAATAAATGGGACGTGGAGTTGAGTGTCTCTACTTCTCCTTCAAACTGGCACTCGGCATCAGCAAATATCCAAAAATATTCCAAGTGTATAAATCATCTGGAGCAACTGAAAAAAGTACACCTGCGATGGTATCGGTCCCCAGCCAACTTAGCACAGTTCCTCCCAAATTATTCGCCACATTGTTGGAAGGGCTGCCTCCAAAGGGGTACTCTTGGTCACTGCTGGTGGGCGTGTCCCAAGGTTTTCTCGTTCTGGTTGGAGGTGTTTGGCCTGATGGGTGAGCTGACAGGCAATCGTATTAATCCGAATCCGGCTCTGGCAGTGCTAAACGTGGGTATAGAGGAGTTCTCTTGGGAATCCAGGGGTTTATTAGTTCACATTCTAGTAGCTGCCAGATATTGCATAACTTTGCACTGGAAATCCCCAAAGACGCCTACATTAGTTGAACTATATAACCGAATTAATCTCCAATGCCAATACGAGTTCTGTCTGGCTCACTCCATCTGCGCCAAAAACAAAATACTTCACATTTGGAACACGTGGCTAAACTCTGTATATGCATCCCCTGTCAGGCATCTGTTTCCAGGGCAAACTGTTGATAATTAAAAACGGGTCAAATAGGGTCAAAGAGAGTGTTACGCAGGGAGTTCACCCATACCACATGTCAATAGTCAAGGTGTTTAAATCTCTGTTGTTGTTACTGCTCGGGCTACCCCGAAACGCCATCCAATTCCCTCCCTCCCTCCCCCTCCCTGGTTGCTTCCTTGCAACCATCCATGGTTCTCCCCTCTCCCCTCTCCCCCACCTCTCTCCCCTCCCTTTTCTTATCTTCCTTTCTTACTCTCTGGTTCTGGTTGTTTGGAACCCTCGTTTTGAGGATTAAAGAGTAAATTGGTAGGTTGACTCTATACGTATTAGGTATTGATTAACCTAAAAAAAAGTTGCAACTTGCATCAGACATGATTGGTGGTGGTGTGACAGGACATGTGAATCATAATCAAAGAGGATACTACCACATGTTACAGCGTTGTCCTCTTTGTGTATTATTGCCAATGATACCTGAATTTCTCCTTTTTGTAATGTAACTTCCTACAATAAAAATTGATTGGATTAAAAAAAAAAAAAAAATAACCTATCACCTCCCCAGTCATATCCTCTGTTATTCCCATAGATAATGATGTGATGTGATGACATCAGAGCCTCTCACCTCCCCGGTCATATCCTCTGTTATCCCCATAGATAATGATGTAATGTGATGACATCAGAGCCTCTCACCTCCCCGGTCATATCCTCTGTTATCCCCATAGATAATGATGTAATGTGATGACATCAGAACCTCTCACCTCCCCGGTCACATCCTCTGTTATCCCCATAGATAATGATGTAATGTGATGACATCAGAGCCTCTCACCTCCCCGGTCATATCCTCTGTTATCCCCATAGATAATGATGTAATGTGATGACATCAGAGCCTCTCACCTCCCCGGTCATATCCTCTGTTATTCCCATAGATAATGATGTAATGTGATGACATCAGAACCTCTCACCTCCCCGGTCATATCCTCTGTTATCCCCATAGATAATGATGTAATGTGATGACATCAGAACCTCTCACCTCCCCGGCCATATCCTTTGTTATTCCCATAGATAATGATGTAATGTGATGACATCAGAGCCTCTCACCTCCCCGGCCATATCCTCTGTTATTCCCATAGATAATGATGTATTGTGATGACATCAGAACCTCTCACCTCCCCGGCCATATCCTTTGTTATTCCCATAGATAATGATGTGATGTGATGACATCAGAGCCTCTCACCTCCCCGGTCATATCCTCTGTTATTCCCATAGATAATGATGTAATGTGATGACATCAGAACCTCTCACCTCCCCGGTCATATCCTCTGTTATTCCCATAGATAATGATGTAATGTGGTGACATCACAGCCTCTCACCTCCCCAGTCATATCCTCTGTTATTCCCATAGATAATGATGTAATGTGGTGACATCATAGCCTCTCACCTCCCCGGTCATATCCTCTGTTATTCCCATAGATAATGATGTAATGTGATGACATCAGAACCTCTCACCTCCCCGGCCATATCCTCTGTTATTCCCATAGATAATGATGTGATGACATCAGAACCTCTCACCTCCCTGGCCATATCCTTTGTTATTCCCATAGATAATGATGTGATGTGATGACATCAGAGCCTCTCACCTCCCCGGTCATATCCTCTGTTATTCCCACAGATAATGATTAGTGTTGAGATCTCCCTCTCCCTTTCCCTCTCCCTCTCCCTCTCCCCCTCTCTCTTTCTCTCTCCCTGGATCCGCTCCCCCATTGACTTACATTGGGCCGGATTCCGAATCGGATCCGGACTTCTGTGACAACCTGCAACGGATCCACCGGACCCCGATTATTAGCAATACGC
The DNA here is from genome assembly GCF_048569485.1 of Anomaloglossus baeobatrachus. Lineage (NCBI taxonomy): Eukaryota > Metazoa > Chordata > Amphibia > Anura > Aromobatidae > Anomaloglossus > Anomaloglossus baeobatrachus. The sequence continues at coordinate 959,100,603 of NC_134353.1, forward strand.
TCAACTCTAATAATGATGTAATGTGATGACATCAGAGCCTCTCACCTCTCCAGTAAGATGGAAGATTATCTCCAGACTCAGGTTTAATATCTTCTCCATAATTTGGTCTTTGTCCTTATTCATTTCTTGGGTCAATCAGGAAAAATTTCGTATTTAAAAAAAAAGAAGAAAAAAAAACAAAAGAAGATTTTTTATTGTAAAGAGGATGAGATGATGAGAAAATCAACAAAAAGGGAATAACACAAAAAATAAGGAACGTTATTAAAGGGAAATCATCTGAGAAGATATAACAGTGCAGATGTCGGCCCCGATTTGAGGAGGAGACTGTGCAGCAGATCGGGCGACTCCAACACTTTCTCCTTGGTCCTCAAATTGTCTGGCTTAAAAGGAGTTAATCATAAACCGGCTAGATGGGAAACCTTACTACTCCCTCCGTCAAGCGCAGCTCATGTCGCGGTTGACTGGGTTACTGCCTAGTTGCTTGGTGCGGCCTATTCCAGGATTATCACTATCATGCATAAGGATGTTATCACATGATCAGGTCTTGGATATGACATATTTAAGATACTCTCCGATTACCGCAGATATGATCAGCATACACCGGAAGCTTAGATCACTGATAGTTTAAAACGCTGAACTTTAAAAGGGACTGTGAGTTGATGTCTGATCACTCCTGGACGAAGCACTAAGGTTGCGAAACGTGCGTCGGGTGCATGGGAATACCGCTCCTTACCCTTCTTTGGACCCTGTGTGTATGTATTTAACCTTTTTTCTGCCATTTTGTTGTCTTCCTTATGTTTTATGATGTCCAAATGTTGTTTCTTCATTCTATTTTCTCACACTAGTGAGTATTTAATTTATTATTTTACTTTATGTATATTAGTTGGCACCCAAATCTGAAGCAATGGTGTCCCCACTCAACATTAGCTGGCACATAAATTTGTGAGTGCCCTCAGGCGGCCCTCTACCATTAATTTGGAAGAACTCTGAGTCATACCTTTCGGAGGGCCCTCACTTAATTTTGAGAGGGACATTTTGATTATCTTTCCAATTTTGGAGGGCAGATCATCGGTTTTATGTGTTGCAAGTAAGGTAATTGAGCTGCCTCACTGGCTTTTTGAGCAATTTTTTTAAACATTGTTGTTAGCTAACACTCTAGAAGTGTAAGGCCCGCTTCACACATTCGGCATTTCGCCTGATGCCGGATCCAGCACGTATGCAGTACAGTACATTCATTTACAGTGGAAGCGCGACAACATGCGGACAAATGCTGTTGTGCATGAAGCACACAACCGCATGGTGTCGCGCTTCCACTGTAAATGAATGTACTGTACTGCATGCGTGCCGGAACCGTCATCCGGTGAAATGCCGGATGTGTGAAATGGGCCTTAGAAGGAGGAGATGCAGTGCAGATGGAGATTCATCTTCCTTATGGGAATAGGGAAGTATGGTCTTTTGGGAGACAGGCACTCATGGCTGACTTTACATAGTTACATATAGTTACATAGTTACTTAGGTTGAAAAAAGACCTAGGTCCATCTAGTTCACCCTTCCTCCACCAGTTCTACATTTGATCACTAAGTCATTTATAACCAACAATGTTGTGTGTACTGAGGAATCATCCAGCCCTTTTTTAAAAGCTGTTATAGTATCTGCCATTACTACCTCTTGTGGTAGTGTATTCCACAGTCTGACCGCTCTAACTGTAAAGAACCCTTTCCTATTTAGCTGTCTGAATCGCTTTTCTTCCACTCGCAGTGACTGCCCCCTGGTCCTTAGTATTGTCTTTGGAAGAAATAAGTCATGTGCCAGTCCTTTATATTGACCACACATGTATTTATACATATAAATGAGATCTCCTCTGAGACGTCTTTTTTCTAAGCTAAACATATCTAACTTTTTCAACCTCTCATCATACGGGCGGCCTCTATTCCTCCTCATACGGGCGGTCTCCATTACTCCTCATACGGGCGGCCTCCATTCCTTGTAATAATCTAGTTGCCGCCTTTGAACTGCCTCTAACTTCTGAATGTCCTTTTTAAAATGTGGAGCCCAAAACTGGATCCCATATTCCAGATGTGGCCTTACAAGTGATTTATAGAGGGGTAACAATACGTTGGGATCACGGGATCTAATCTCTCTTTTTCTACACCCCAGAATCTTGTTTGCTTTAGCAGCTGCTGCGTGACATTGAGTGCTGCTACTCAGCTTATTTGTAATGAGAATACCCAAGTCCTGCTCCTGTTCTGTAGTCCCGAGTTTACTTCCATTTAATGTATACGCAGCTATAGGATTACTCCGTCCTAGGTGCATTACTTTACATTTATCAACATTAAATCTCATTTGCCAAGTATCTGCCCATTCTGACATCTTATCCAGATCTTTTTGTAATATTGTACTATTAAGGTCAGTTTTTAATATCCTACATAGTTTGGTCACATCAGCAAAGACTGACACTTTACTATCAATCCCATCCACAAGGTCATTAATAAAGAGATTAAAAAGAATTGGTCCTAGCACAGATCCCTGCGGCACCCCACTGCTGACTATAGCCCATTTAGAGAATGTAGCATTTATGACTACTCTTTGTTTCCTATCTTTTAGCCAATTCCTTACCCAGTTGCATATAGTTTCCCCTAGTCCTTGCTTCTGGAGCTTTAGTATAAGCCTATTATGTGGTACAGTATCAAATGCCTTTGCAAAGTCCAAATAAATCACATCAGCTGCATTACCAATATCCAGGTTTGAACTTACCCCCTCATAGAACCCCAACAGGTTGGTTAGACACGACTTATCTTTCATGAATCCATGCTGTCTGTCAGTTATTATATTATTTTCTGCAATATATTTTTGCATGTCATCCCTTAAAATGCCCTCAAAAACTTTGCATACTACTGATGTCAGGCTTACTGGACGGTAGTTGCCTGGATCTACCCTCTTACCTTTCTTAAATATCGGTACCACATCAGCAATCCTCCGATCCTGAGGCACCAACCCTGTTACAAGCGAGTCTAAAAAGATGAGATACAGCGGTCTGTCGATAATGGAGCTCAATTCCCTCAATATTCGTGGATGAATGCCATCTGGCCCTGGGGATTTTTCAATGTTTTATATTCTGCTACCTTTCCCGTGATCCTCCCGTTATATGCATTTTGGCCAAGACTGGGTAATGGGTGTTGTTCCTCTGTCTTGGCCAACGTTACAAGGAGAACTTTACAACTCTCCTTCCTGCGACAGAGTGGGCTGGTAAAATAGTGCAATACCAGAGGCCCTTGTCAAAAAGTAGTTTAGTACATAAATTCCCATTTACAAACGCTGGCAGCAGAGGTCAGAGTTCTTAGGACAACCAAGGAGAAGAAATGAGGAACACACAATTTCATTAGACCCTCTCAGCTCCCAGGCCAGTGTCAGTAAAATTGTTGGTTAAGAATGTGCTGTGCATTTGATGAAGACCCAGCTTCCTCCAGGAAAGGAGCCTGAAGTGTCCGTGTGCATACAGCACAACAAACCTGGTTCTAGGTTCAGTGTTCAGAACCTCCGATTGGTCTGGCCTATTAGACGTTTCAACACCTCTGCTGTGGTGTGTGATTTATCATCTAAAGAGGTGAGTTTCAGCAGAACGTGTTGCCACTTGCCTAGCAGTGCTGCAGAGCTCCAAGCTTGGGACTGATGGGGTCCCAGACAAAGAAGAGGAGCAAAAACTGGATGACGAAGAGTGGGAAACTCTGATGGATCTTCGGCCCGCTATTCTATCCGTCATAAGTGACAAGCCCACCAGGGCCATTGGGGAGCACTCGGAACCGGGCCACGGTTCTGTTTGGGGGAGGTCACAATGGCAGGGCCCGACTCCGTGACCCTGGCGGTGTCGTTTTAAATTTAAAGAGACAAGGGGAATATTTACAGGGGATAATGGATCGTGACGCCACCTGTGGTCTTCAGCCAGGTACGGCCGATGCTGCTGGATGGGACCGGCAGAGCAGATGGTGATGCGGCAATGATGGTACAGCTCCCCACAGGTTAAGCTGGGCCCCAGGGCAACCGTAGGCAGTTGTTAGCCAATGAAGTGTTAGAACAGCACGAGGCTGGCAGTGCAGACAATGAATCCAGGACACAGTGGGATGCAGTCATTGGGTATTTTACTCACAGTTGTCAGTTCCAGATTATCATGGCCGGTCTAATGCTGCCCTCGGAGTGCTGAGTCCTGCGGTGACGGGACGCAGCTGATCCCCAGGTAATTCAGAGCACAAAACCGGTGTCCCTTCCCTGGTCGTCTTCCTGCGCTGGCTTCACCCTCCTGCCCTGTGCCTCACACACAGTGCCCTGAGCCGGTGTCTGCGAGCCTTGTCTGGGAGGCTCTTCTGCACTATCCCCTAAGCCCTCCATGGTCACCTTTACAGCAGATTCACGTGTGGCTGTGGCTTTGGCACATGAAGGTACCTCAGCCTCCGGTTTATTAGCTGAGTCTGATTGTTCTCCACTAGTCTAGGGCCCGGTTGCCGCTTGCGGCCTAGTCTCTCCACACCGGTGCGTCGGCTGTGGATGTGAGCCCACTGTTGGGTTTCCCACTGCTCGTGACTCTAGGACCCCTTCTTCCTGTCTTTCTGATCTTCCACCTGGTCCTAGGACGAGCTCCTCTGGCTCCAGTCCTCAGGACCACTCCACTCCGCATCCTACTTAGTTCTCCCCCTTACTTGTTCTCCTGCACTGTTCTGTCTCTGTCTAGTTTCCCTTTCTCCACTCCGTTATAGCATGTTCCACCCACTACTAACTCCACCTCCAGACTGGCTCCGGGACTGTGCTTTCCCTAAGGCGCAATCTTGCTCTAACCCTGGCCTGAAGTGGTGTAGCTATACTAAGAGGGTGTATGTGAACAACGGCCTGTGTCCTCCTTCTTACCAGGGAATGGGGTACCACACCTCTGGCTGAGGTGCAGTACCTTTGTGGCGACTGAACCCTCAGGGGCACCACATAAGCATGTGTGGTGTCCCAGGGTCCAACTCTGTCCCGACCTTCACCAGGTTCACCCAGTGTGCCGTCAAGGAAAGGTAGTGTCCCTGTCCACAATCACTTGTCCATATGTCTGTGGTTAAGTGGACCTTCACAGTAACTGCATTGGTCAGAGCTCAGGTGATGTTGTTGGACATGTGCTTGTGTAAGGTGGGAACACCACGGCGGCTGGGGACCAGGTACTCAGTCTCCACAAGTTGAAATGGCAACATTTCCAGGTAGAGCAGTCTGGCAATGTGAACATTTAGTGTTTGGGTTTGTGGGTGGGTGGCCGAGTATTTCCGCTTTTGGCCAAAAGTCTGGGATAATGAGAAATGAACTCTACACAGGGACAAGGAAGTGGACATGGTTGCTGATGTTGGTTTTATATGTGAAATCACAGGTTCAGCGGAGGAAGCATCCGCACCTGCTCTCTGGACACCTAGTGGTGTGCTTGGCTGACATGTGTTTGAGCATGCTGGTGGTGCTCAGGTTAGTAGTGCTCTTGCGTCTGCTTAGCAGATGCTGCAAATAACTCTCCTTTTGTACTCAGGACTTTCAGTAAAAAAAAAAGCAAGACTGAGGAACACTGAACCCTTGACCTATGATCTGGCCGTATGGGGGTGCTCTGGGAAACAGTAGACTGCCTTCTTCTTCTGGTCAACTCACTGCCTCTTCCTGCCTGTTGCGGTGCTATGGACCTCTCCCCGTCCACCTTGCTGTGCACAACTATTAATTCCACCTTGCCAGGTTGGGTAATTAGCTTCATCATCCACCACTTCTACTTTTTCAATCTGGTTTCCCTCTTGAGTTGCGATCATACACTGACCTGATGGCAACTTTGTCTCATCATCCTCCACCTCTTGAGACAGCCATAAGAAGCCCTAAAAGGGAAGGTAAAAAGCTTATCGGAGTGTCCCAGTGTGGGGTGACTTGTCTCCGGGGACACATCATGGTGGTGGGGGGGGGGGAGGATCGGTGAGAATTATGTGGTTCAGCCACTTGGCTAGTGAGAATGACCATGTGAAAGACAACGTGGTGCTGGTAAACAGACTGGAAGCATTATCTGCCATCCAACCCTCAAAGAAGCATTATCTGCCATCCAACCCTCAAAAGTGGTGTATTTTGCCCCCTGCAAAGTGAGACAAAAGTCGAGAACTGGGGTGCTTCCGCAGAAGCAGGCACAGTGTTACCCTGTCACAGCACCTCGTCCACTTTCCTATCCCCTAACACATTATGTGCAAATATTTAATTAGGGACTCAGCGAAGCGAACTCTTATTACAGAATAGAATGTATTGGAATTTTCAATTTAACATGGAGGCTTGTGTGGTCTTGAACTACATCATTTAACGCAATCAACCCTGCCTAAATGGCTTTTTTTTTAAACACTCTGTAGTCCTATTCAAGAAACAACTACCCCTACAGTCATTACCAAGGATAGGGTCCTCTGTCCCTTATGCAGCAGCTCTCCCTGCACTCTCTCCAAATCAAATGCACCTAAAATGGCATCGGTGGGTCCTTCATAGATCCGATGACATTATCCAGCCAGCCAATCACAATATCGCCAGTAGAAAAGATGACTACAGCATTACTGATTGGCAAACAATCCCAGCATGTGTATTGGCTGAAAATGAGGAGACAACCATGTGGAGCGAAGACTTGAATCTCCCAAGAAGAGCAAAATACTAATCGAGTAACGAATATCTCAAATTCCGAATGATTCGTGAGAGTAAGGCTCTGCGCACACGTTGCGTATTTGCGTGCAGTTACGCTGCGTATTGCACTGCAGCGTAACTGCATACGTTCTGCTTCCCCAGCACAATCTATGAAGATTGTGCATAATCCATGCGCAGGTTGCGTTTTAGAATGCAGAGATTTGCATGCTGCCAAGACGCTGCGTTCTAAAAAGCAACATGTCCCTTAGGCCCGTTTCACACGTCAGTGAAAAACAGTGACGTTTTTCACTGGCGTGTAAAACACGCACATGTCCCTGCGTGTGCCGTGATTCACGGCACACGTGGGTTGTCTAAGTGCAATCCGGGCTCCGTTCTCCGTGGCCCGTGATTGCACTTAGAAAACAACTCACCTGTGCGCGCTCCTGCTCTCCATGGTGCTGATCGCTCCCGCGGTGCAGCATCCGGCCGGCGGTGACCCCCGCAGCAGCTGCTTCCGGGTCGGCTGTGTCGCGCATAATGAATATGCGCGACAATAATGAGCCGGGTCAGAAGCAGCAGGCTGCACGGGCTGCAGAGGACATCGCTGGACGCCGGGTGAGTAAAAATGATTTTTATTTTAAAAGCACGTTTTTTTCTGGCACGTGTTTCACGGACCACACCACTGCGTGGTCCGTGGAACATCAGTGATGCCAGAAAAAAATGGACATGTCTCCGTGCGGCAATCATGGACACGCGGGTACGCCGCACGGAGACACGTGCAGTGAAAAATCACTGACGTGTGAGCAGACCCATTCATTATAATGGGTCTGCGTATGTCAGTGATTCTGGTACATTTAAAAAAAAGCACACGTACCAGAATCACTGACGTGTGAAAGGGGCCTTATTCTGTGCGCTTTGGATGCTGCTCCCGCTCCGTCTATGGTGGGGGCTGCATCCAGAGCGCATGAAATCGACTTTTTCACTGCATTCATTACTAAGGCTACTTTCACACATCCGGATTTTTGCTCTGCGGCACAATACGGTGCTCTGCAGAAAAACCACAACCGGCTTTTGTAACGCCGGTTGCGTTTTTTTTTTGCATAGACTTACATTAGTGCCGTATTGTGCCGCAGGGGCTTGCGTTCGGTCCGGTTTTTGCCGCATGCGGCAGATTTAGCCGATGCCGCGGCCGGATCGAACGTTCCCTGCAACGTTTTTTGCTCCGGCAAAAAACACCGCATCGCGCCGCATCCGGCCGCTGCGGCACATTTTTCAATGCATACTTATGGAGGCCGGATGCGGCGCGATGCGGAAAAAACCGCATCCGCTCGCCGCATGCGGTTTTTTCCACTGCGCATGCTCAGTAGCATGCCGCAACCAGACAAAAAACGGACAGGCCGCATGTAAAAACTTATGCAAAGGATGCGGTATTTTCGCCGCATCCGTTGCATAGTTTTCACAGCCGGATTGAGCCGCAGTGCTCAAACCGGATGTGTGAAAGTAGCCTAAGTGTTTCTGCAGCGATTTGAAGTGCACATGTGCAGAAATTTCTGCAGGGATACAATGCAACGTGGGCACATAGCCTAACATATAGCGGCGAGTATATTCCGTCATCACTAATAACTAGATATTATTGGGGGTTTTCTAACCTTCGCCTGTCTGGAGCCTGAACTCTGGAGTGACAGAGGTGACAGAAGGACAACAAGACAAGGAAAGACAGAGGTGACAGAAGGACAACAAGACAAGGAGGGAAGATACCAGGGAATGTAGAGGATCCTTCACTCAGGAAGATAACCCTACTCTGCTGCAGAACTATAAGTGACAGCAAAGTCCTGTATGATTCAGGTGAGGCATTCTGGGAACTAAAATCTACAAAGAAAGTCAAACTGGCAATGAGAGAACGAAATGATAGAAAGCAGAAAATTACTGATCATAGAAGATAATGTACAGCACAAGAATATTAATAATGGAGGATCTCCAGACCAAGAAAAAACCCAGAAGACGTCTCCTCCTCCACTCACTACAAGGAGCATCGACTGCACTTATCCCCCATGTGTAGTGCGGGGTCTGTCGCTCTCTCTCTCTCTCCCCCATGTGTAGTGCGGGGTCTGTCTCTCTCTCTCCCTCATGTGTAGTGCGGGGTCTGTCTCTCTCTCACCCATGTGTAGTGCGGGGTCTGTCTCTCTCTCCCCCATGTGTAGTGCGGGGTCTGTCGCTCTCTCTCCCTCATGTGTAGTGCGGGGTATGTCGCTCTCTCTCCCTCATGTGTAGTGCGGGGTCTGTCGCTCTCTCTCTCCTCCATGTGTAGTGCGGGGTCTGTCGCTCTCTCTCCCTCATGTGTAGTGCGGGATCTGTCGCTCTCTCTCCCTCATGTGTAGTGCGGGATCTGTCGCTCTCTCCCTCATGTGTAGTGCGGGGTCTGTCGCTCTCTCCCTCATGTGTAGTGTGGGGTCTGTCGCTCTCTCTCCCCCATGTGTAGTGCGGGGTCTGTCGCTCTCTCTCCCTCATGTGTAGTGTGGGGTCTGTAGCTCTCTCTCCCTCATGTGTAGTGCGGGGTCTGTCTCTCTCCCTCATGTGTAGTGCGGGGTCTGTCGCTCTCTCCCTCATGTGTAGTGCGGGGTCTGTCTCTCTCTCCCCCATGTGTAGTGCGGGGTCTGTCGCTCTCTCTCCTCCATGTGTAGTGCGGGGTCTGTCACTCTCTCTCCCTCATGTGTAGTGCGGGGTCTGTCGCTCTCTCCCCCATGTGTAGTGCGGGGTCTGTCACTCTCTCTCCCTCATGTGTAGTGCGGGGTCTGTCGCTCTCTCCCCCATGTGTAGTGCGGGGTCTGTCGCTCTCTCTCCTCCATGTGTACTGCGTGGTTTGTCGCTCTCTCTCCCTCATGTGTAGTGCGGGATCTGTCGCTCTCTCCCTCATGTGCAGTGCGGGGTCTATCGCTCTCTCCCTCATGTGTAGTGCGGGGTCTATCGCTCTCTCCCTCATGTGTAGTGCGGGGTCTATCGCTCTCTCCCTCATGTGTAGTGCGGGGTCTGTCGCTCTCTCTCTCCTCCATGTGTAGTGCGGGATCTGTCGCTCTCTCCCTCATGTGTAGTGCGGGATCTGTCGCTCTCTCCCTCATGTGTAGTGCGGGGTCTGTCTCTCTCTCCCCCATGTGTAGTCCGGGGTCTGTCGCTCTCTCTCCCTCATGTGTAGTGCGGGGGTCTATCGCTCTCTCCCTCATGTCTAGTGCGGGGTCTATCGCTCTCTCCCTCATGTGTAGTGCGGGGTCTATCGCTCTCTCCCTCATGTGTAGTGCGGGGTCTGTCGCTCTCTCCCTCATGTGTAGTGCGGGGTCTGTCGCTCTCTCTCCCCCATGTGTAGTGCGGGGTCTGTCGCTCTCTCTCCTCCATGTGTAGTGCGGGATCTGTCGCTCTCTCCCTCATGTGTAGTGCGGGATCTGTCGCTCTCTCCCTCATGTGTAGTGCGGGGTCTGTCTCTCTCTCCCCCATGTGTAGTGCGGGGTCTGTCTCTCTCTCCTCCATGTGTACTGCGTGGTTTGTCGCTCTCTCTCCCTCATGTGTAGTGAGGGGTCTGTCGCTCCCTCCCTCATGTGTAGTGAGGGGTCTGTCGCTCTCTCTCCCTCATGTGTAGTGCGGGGTCTGTCGCTCTCTCTCCCTCATGTGTAGTGTTAGGTCTGTCGCTCTCTCTCTCCTCCATGTGTAGTGCGGGGTCTGTCTCTCCCTCCCCCATGTGTAGTGCGGAGTCTGTGTCTCTCTCCTCCATGTGTAGTGCGGGGTCTGTCTCTCTCTCACCCATGTGTAGTGCGGGGTCTGTCGCTCTCTCTCCCTCATGTGTAGTGCGGGGTCTGTCTCTCTCTCTCCCCCATGTATAGTGCGGGGTCTGTCGCTCTCTCTCCCTCATGTGTAGTGCGGGGTCTGTCGCTCTCTCTCCCTCATGTGTAGTGCGGGGTCTGTCGCTCTCTCTCCCCATGTGTAGTGCGGGGTCTGTCGCTCTCTCTCCTCCATGTGTAGTGCGGGGTCTGTCGCTCTCTCTCCCCTCATGTGTAGTGCGGGGTCTGTCGCTCTCTCTCTCCCATGTGTAGTGCAGGGTCTGTCACTCTCTCTCTCCTCCATGTGTAGTGCGGGGTCTGTCGCTCTCTCTCTCTCCTCCATGTGTAGTGCAAAGTCTGTCGCTCTCTCTCCCTCATGTGTAGTGCGGGGTCTGTCGCTCTCTCTCTCCCATGTGTAGTGCGGGGTCTGTCGCTCTCTCTCCCTCATGTGTAGTGCGGGGTCTGTCGCTCTCTCTCCTCCATGTGTAGTGCGGGGTCTGTCGCTCTCTCCCTCATGTGTAGTGTGGGGTCTGTCGCTCTCTCTCCTCCATGTGTAGTGCGGGGTCTGTCGCTCTCTCTCCCTCATGTGTAGTGCGGGGTCTGTCGCTCTCTCTCCCCATGTGTAGTGCGGGGTCTGTCGCTCTCTCTCCCCCATGTGTAGTGCGGGGTCTGTCGCTCTCTCCCCCATGTGTAGTGCGGGGTCTGTCGCTCTCTCTCCCCCATGTGTAGTGCGGGGTCTGTCGCTCTCTCTCTCCCTCATGTGTAGTGCGGGGTCTGTCACTCTCTCTCCCCCATGTGTAGTGCGAGATCTGTCGCTCTCTCTCCCTCATGTGTAGTACAGGGTCTGTCGCTCTCTCTCCCCCATGTGTAGTGCGGGGTCTGTCTCTCTCTCTCCCTCATGTGTAGTGCAGGGTCTGTCGCTCTCTCTCCCCCATGTGTAGTGCGGGGTCTGTCGCTCTCTCTCCCTCATGTGTAGTGCGGGGTCTGTCGCTCTCTCTCCTCCATGTGTAGTGCGGGGTCTGTCGCTCTCTCTCCCTCATGTGTAGTGCGGGGTCTGTCGCTCTCTCTCTCCCTCATGTGTAGTGCGGGGTCTGTCGCTCTCTCCCCCTCCATGTGTAGTGCGGGGTCTGTCGCTCTCTCTCCCTCATGTGTAGTGCGGGGTCTGTCGCTCTCTCTCCCTCATGTGTAGTGCGGGGTCTGTCGCTCTCTCTCCCTCATGTGTAGTGCGGGGTCTGTCGCTCTCTCTCTCCCCCATGTGTAGTGTGGGGTCTGTCGCTCTCTCTCCTCCATGTGTAGTGTGGGGTCTGTCTATCTCTCTCCCTCATGTGTAGTGTGGGGTCTGTCTCTCTCTCTCCCTCATGTGTAGTGCGGGGTCTGTCGCTCTCTCTCCCTCATGTGTAGTGCGGGGTCTGTCGCTCTCTCTCTCCCCCATGTGTAGTGTGGGGTCTGTCGCTCTCTCTCCTCCATGTGTAGTGTGGGGTCTGTCTCTCTCTCCTCCATGTGTAGTGTGGGGTCTGTCGCTCTCTCTCTCCCATGTGTAGTGCGGGGTCTGTCGCTCTCTCTCTCCCATGTGTAGTGCGGGGTCTGTCGCTCTCTCTCTCCCATGTGTAGTGCGGGGTCTGTCGCTCTCTCTCTCCCATGTGTAGTGCGGGGTCTGTCGCTCTCTCTCTCCCATGTGTAGTGTGGGGTCTGTCGCTCTCTCTCTCCCATGTGTAGTGCGGGGTCTGTCACTCTCTCTCCCCCATGTGTAGTGTGGGGTCTGTCGATCTCTCTCCCCCATGTGTAGTGCGGGGTCTGTCGCTCTCTCTCCCTCATGTGTAGTGCGGGGTCTGTCTCTCTCTCTCCCTCATGTGTAGTGTGGGGTCTGTCGCTCTCTCTCCCATGTGTAGTGCGGGGTCTGTCGCTCTCTCTCCCTCATGTGTAGTGCGGGGTCTGTCGCTCTCTCTCCCCCATGTGTAGTGCGGGGTCTGTCTCTCTCTCTCCCTCATGTGTAGTGCGGGATCTGTCGCTCTCTCTCCCTCATGTGTAGTGCGGGGTCTGTCGCTCTCTCTCTCCCCCATGTGTAGTGCGGGGTCTGTCGCTCTCTCTCCCTCATGTGTAGTGCGGGGTCTGTCGCTCTCTCTCCTCCATGTGTAGTGCGGGGTCTGTCTCTCTCTCTCCCTCATGTGTAGTGCGGGGTCTGTCGCTCTCTCTCTCCCTCATGTGTAGTGCGGGGTCTGTCGCTCTCTCTCTCTCATGTGTAGTGCGGGGTCTGTCGCTCTCTCTCTCCCATGTGTAGTGCGGGATCTGTCGCTCTCTCTCCCTCATGTGTAGTGCGGGGTCTGTCGCTCTCTCTCTCCCCCATGTGTAGTGCGGGGTCTGTCGCTCTCTCTCCCTCATGTGTAGTGCGGGGTCTGTCGCTCTCTCTCCTCCATGTGTAGTGCGGGGTCTGTCGCTCTCTCTCCCTCATGTGTAGTGCGGGGTCTATCGCTCTCTCTCTCCTCCATGTGTAGTGCAGGGTCTGTCGCTCTCTCTCCCTCATGTGTAGTGCGGGGTCTGTCGCTCTCTCTCTCCCATGTGTAGTGCGGGGTCTGTCGCTCTCTCTCTCCCTCATGTGTAGTGCGGGGTCTGTCGCTCTCTCTCCCCCATGTGTAGTGCGGGGTCTGTCGCTCTCTCTCCCTCATGTGTAGTGCAGGGTGTCGCTCTCTCCACCATGTGTAGTGCGGGGTCTGTCGCTCTCTCTTCCTCATGTGTAGTGCGGGGTCTGTCGCTCTCTCTCCTCCATGTGTAGTGCGGGGTCTGTCGCTCTCTCCCTCATGTGTAGTGTGGGGTCTGTCGCTCTCTCCTCCATGTGTAGTGCGGGGTCTGTCGCTCTCTCCTCTATGTGTAGTGCGGGGTGTCGATCTCTCCCCCATGTGTGGTGCGGGGTCTGTCTCTCTCTCTCCCTCATGTGTAGTGCGGGGTCTGTCGCTCTCTCTCTCCCTCATGTGTAGTGCGGGGTCTGTCGCTCTCTCAACCCCATGTGTAGTGCGGGGTCTGTCGCGCTCTCTCCCTCATGTGTAGTGCGGGGTCTGTCGCTCTCTCTCCCCCATGTGTAGTGCGGGGTCTGTCGCGCTCTCTCCCTCATGTGTAGTGCGGGGTCTGTCGCTCTCTCTCCCCCATGTGTAGTGCGGGATCTGTCGCTCTCTCTCTCCCCCATGTGTAGTGCGGGGTCTGTCGCTCTCTCTCCTCCATGTGTAATGCGGGGTCTGTCGCTCTCTCTCCCCCTCATGTGTAGTGCGGGGTCTGTCGCTCTCTCTCTCCCTCATGTGTAGTGCGGGGTCTGTCGCTCTCTATCCTCCATGTGTAGTGCGGGGTCTGTCGCTCTCTCTCTCCCTCATGTGTAGTGTGGGGTCTGTCGCTCTCTCTCCTCCATGTGTAGTGCGGGGTCTGTCGCTCTCTCCCTCATGTGTAGTGCGGGATCTGTCGCTCTCTCTCCTCATGTGTAGTGCGGGATCTGTCGCTCTCTCCCTCATGTGTAGTGCAGGGTCTGTCGCTCTCTCCCCCATGTGTAGTGCGGGGTCTGTCGCTCTCTCTCCTCCATGTGTAGTGCGTGGTCTGTCGCTCTCTCTCCCTCATGTGTAGTGCGGGGTCTGTCGCTCTCTCCCCCATGTGTAGTGCGGGGTCTGTCGCTCTCTCTCCCTCATGTGTAGTGCGGGATCTGTCGCTCTCTCCCTCATGTGTAGTGCGGGGTCTGTCTCTCTCTCTCCTCCATGTGTAGTGCGGGGTCTGTCGCTCTCTCCCCCATGTGTAGTGCGGGGTCTGTCGCTCTCTCTCCCTCATGTGTAGTGCGGGGTCTGTCGCTCTCTCTCCTCCATGTGTAGTGCGTGGTCTGTCGCTCTCTCTCCCTGATGTGTAGTGCGGGGTCTGTCGCTCTCTCCCCCATGTGTAGTGCGGGGTCTGTTGCTCTCTCCCTCATGTATAGTGCGGGGTCTGTAGCTCTATCTCCCTCATGTGTAGTGCGGGATCTGTCGCTCTCTCCCTCATGTGTAGTGCGGGGTCTGTCTCTCGCTCCCCCATGTGTAGTGCGGGGTCTGTCGCTCTTTCTCCTCCATGTGTAGTGCGTGGTCTGTCGCTCTCTCTCCCTCATGTGTAGTGCGGGATCTGTCGCTCTCTCCCTCATGTGTAGTGCGGGATCTGTCGCTCTCTCCCTCATGTGTAGTGCGGGATCTGTCGCTCTCTCCCTCATGTGTAGTGCGGGGTCTGTCTCTCTCTCCCCCATGTGTAGTGCGGGGTCTGTCGCTCTCTCTCCTCCATGTGTAGTGCGTGGTCTGTCGCTCTCTCTTCTCCATGTGTAGTGCGGGGTCTGTCTCTCTCTCCCCCATGTGTAGTGCGGGGTTTGTCGCTCTCTCTCCTCCATGTGTAGTGTGGGGTCTGTCGCTCTCTCTCCCTCATGTGTAGTGCAGGGTCTGTCGCTCTCTCCCCCATGTGTAGTGCGGGGTCTGTCGCTCTCTCTCCCTCATGTGTAGTGCTGGATCTGTCGCTCTCTCCCTCATGTGTAGTGCGGGGTCTGTCTCTCTCTCCCCCATGTGTAGATAACAGGATGGCTGGGAGAAAAACGGGTTAAATGCTGCGCTAGAAAACCACGATTCTGATGGATAGAATAAATCCTTTCCTTTAATGGCACAAGTCAACGCGTTTCGAAAGCATATCCGCTTTCTTCATCAGGACAAGACAGTACAAAAAAAGAGAACAGTATGACAAGCGTTGCTGCACGGTGAGAGATATAAAGCCTTGAACAAAGTGAGTGGACACGTCATCCGGATTGACGTCAAAGAACCAGTGACTCATTGCCACGTGGAGATTTTCAGTTGAAAAGAAAAAAAAGGAGAAAAGAGAAGTGGGAGAGAGAAAAAAAGGGGTTTATGACCGTGATTAAAGATAGGGTGTAACCGGTTACACTTACTGAAGTGTTGAATATATGAACAAATTTAATATAACTAGGACAAAGAGAAAAAAAATTTTTTGTGACACTGAAAAAAAGACATAAATTATCGTGAAAAAATATAAAAATATATATATAAATATACAAGTGTACAAAAAGTTTTTTGTATATATAAATGTGTATAATTTTGACTTGGCAATTTTTTGCTGTGAAAAAATAGAAATAAAATAAAAATGTAGATAAATATGATATATTAAATTGATGTGATGTATTTAAATTGATGCGATATATTATGAAATGTTAAGAGGATATAATAAAAAATTAAAACGAAAAAATAAATAAAAAAGATGAAAAAGATGTATGTCTATTAGATTATACATATATAACTATACCTATGTGTAAAAACTTTTTCCTTTAAAATATATATGACAAGTGTGAATATAATGCAAATGAAAAAATTCACATCGGCTAGTATATTTAAGTGTGTATGGGAAAAAAATATATATATATTCGTGCTCTCAACCAATGCTTATGAAAAATGATGAACAAAAATCCTTCTGTCCCATTGGAAATGTAAGCCGGTGTGTTAGGAGAAGCAGAACCGCTGCAATAGTGGATGTGTGAGGCAGGGGTGAAGAAAGTTCAAGCCACATCGTGAGAAAAAATGTACCGAGCAGGCATAGGCAGGCACCACTCAATACACTACGATAGTAAGTATGTGAAGCAGAGGTGAAAAGAGTTCAAGCTAGATCGTGGGAAAAAAATCTACTGAGCATGCGTAAGCAGGCACCGCTCATTATTGTCTGACCCCACTGCCAAAGGAGATGCTAAGGCAAGGCGTGGGAAAAAATGAAAAAACGCATACGTGTATGGAAAAGATTCTCATGAGAACGTTGATAATAAATATCCATTGCCTAGGAGACATAGTTCTACTAATGGTAAAAATTACTATAACAGCAAATATCGTAAATCCTCCAAGTCCCAACTTGGTAAGGGTCCTGATCCTCTTAAAACCTTAGCGACCCCCTTAATCGATGCCCCAAATGTTTCTGTAAATAAAAAATCGCATGCAAATAATCCTGATGTGAGGAAAAAATACCCTGATGCAATAGATCATTTGGCAGATGAGGTTTTTACACATACCACTAACTTTCAACCTACAAATGTGACCACTTCTGGTATCGGCAATACCAGTAATACTACCGTTTCTCATTCTGTGTCTGTACCCAAGGATCCTAATGAAACACGGGAACATCTGGCAAGGATCAGATTACAGATTGAGAAAATCAGGAAGGAAAGGGATCTTTTTGATATACATTGTGCTAGTACATCAGAGGTGAACCTGTCTGACACTCATAATGATGACTTTATAGATTTACTGAATATTTCTGTCCATGATGACTTACCACCTTCTCCTGAGGGGCAAGTTAAATCTAGTGCACAGAATGTCACTGCCCCCATATTGCAAAATCCCCTGACTGATAATGTTGTTACCATTGATAACACCTCTAAAACCTCCCCGCTGGTTCCTTTTTTACCCTCTGCCAGAACCAACAAGGAGAGTCTCATAACGGATTTTCTCATTCCAAAATCCATGACGAAAAAAAGAAAAAACGCACTAGAGGAGTCCGAGCAGGACGCCGGATCCAGCAAAAAAGAGATCAGGCTCATTTGAAATCAAATCCTGTAAAAACTTCCAGTAATATTTTCAATCTTTCTAGTTATGGTCTTGATACCTGGGAAGCCTCTGTACTACATAAGGGTCTTTCCTTTTGTCCTTCCCAAAGATCAAAGGACTTTGATGTGTTTCTAGATGTGCAAAATTACATTAGAAAATTAACGCTGAAAAGACATTTTCTTTTAAATAGTGACACCACGCCAGTTTCCAACACTGTCGCCTCCACTACGCAAGGAGTTCCACCTTTTCTTCATGCCAATGTAAAACCTAAATCAAGGTTTTACCCTACTGGCAGCAAAGGGCATCACATCAAAACTTTCAGTGATTTGATTTTAGCGGATGTCAAGAAACTTATGAGTACCAATAAAATGTTGAAACACAACCTAAATAAGAAGGAGAGGCTAGCACTTAAGAATTTAAAACATAATAGGGACATTGTTATTAGATCCGCCGATAAGGGTGGTGGCATAGTCGTCCAAGATAGGGGTGACTATGTCAAGGAAGCGCTAAGAATATTATCTGACCGCACCTACTACCATATAGTGGAATGGGGTGATTATGAACAAGCTGTATCGGCATATAAAAACCTGATACAGAAGGCCATTGATAACGATTTATTCAATACATCTGAGAAAAAATTCCTACAGACTGAGCATCACAATATAGCATTTTTTTATCATTTACCTAAGTTACATAAAAATCCCGACAATCCCCCAGGGCGTCCCATAATATCAGGTATCAATTCATTAACAGCCAACTTAGCGGCATATGTTGACCAGTTATTGCAACCGCTAGTCTTAAAGCTCAGCAGTCACATCAGGGACTCCTCACACCTTATAAGCATTATTAAGGATATCCCTTGGAAATGCTCTTATCTTTTTGTCACTATAGATGTGGCTTCCTTATACTCCAACATTGATCATGATTTGGGTCTTTTTAGTTGTGCGCATTTTTTACAGTCCGATGATAGAATCCCAGACGTGCAAAAAAATTTCCTCATTGAAGCCATGGGCTTCATCTTGAGGAATAATTACTTTATTTTCTCTGAACATCTATATCACCAGAGAATTGGTACAGCGATGGGGTCAAAGGCAGCTTGCTCTTACGCAAACCTTTTCATGGGGCTCTTTGAATATCTCCATATACAAAATGGATATCACACCAAGGGCATAGTGGTCTACAAAAGATTCATTGATGACCTATTCTTTATATGGGACAATGAACTCAGTGACATTAATTCCTTTTTGGACTCTTTGAAAAACAATCTATGGGGATTGGAGTTTGCACCTGTCTTTCATGAGAATGCGATTAATTTTTTAGACCTAAATATCTATCACCATGGTGGCAAAATTTTCACTAAAACCTTTTTTAAGCAAGTTGATGCTAATAGTTACATCGACTTTGGCAGCGAGCACTACAACAAGTGGCTGCAGAACATACCCATAAACCAATACAAAAGAATTAGGAGGAATTGCACCTTGGAGTCAGATTTTAAGGCTCAGGTAGACACTCTTAGAAATCGATTCCTGGAAAAGAAATATCCCAATCACCTGCTAAGAAAAGCTTATAATACCACTATATTGCTGAAACAGGAGGATCTTCTCGTTCCGAGGAAATCCCTCTTATCAGACGGATTACCAGTCAACTGTGTCCAACCAGATAACCCACTAGCCTTTAATTTCATCACCACCTTTAGTAGCGATAATTTTGATATTAAAAAAATTTTTTGTAGGCATTGGGATATATTGTTGAATGACCCCATCCTTGGAAAGGTTTTACCTGCCCGTCCTGGAATCACTTTCAGGAGAGCCCCTACCATCAGGAACATCATAGCACCTAGTAGGTTGAAAAAGGCACAGTGTACCAAAACCAGCATTTTGCCTTTGGGGTCGTTTAAATGCAACGTTAAGAACTGTCTATGTTGTAAGAGTATTCACCATAACAGGATATCCTTTTGTTCATTCAGGGGATCTGAGGAATTTCCTATTAAGGACCATCTAACTTGTCAGTCTAATTTTGTTATCTATTTGATAGACTGTATCTGTGGTAAGCAATATGTTGGGAGGACTTGTCAACCTCTGCATTGCAGGTTAAACTCTCACAGGCATAATGTCAAAATAGGCTTCATGCTGCATGGTTTGTCAAGACATTGTGCCTTATCTCATGGTAAGACAATGTCTTTTAAAATTACCCCTATTGAACAAATTCCATCAGATGCGTTAAATAGAATGGAATTGTTGAGCAAAAAGGAAACATATTGGATACATAAGCTTGATACTCTAAAACCCCATGGCCTTAATGAAATTATGGATCTTTTTTATTAATTATTAATTTTTAATTTTTATCTTTCTTATTATCATCGTATTTAATTAATTAAAAATTTTTTTATTAAAAACTATTTTTATATATATATTTTTATTTATTGATGAATAATTCCTTTATTTGTTTCTTAATATCAGCATGCAGCCCAATTTTACGAAGCCAATTTTAATAGCCAATATTTCTTTTTATAGCAAGTTTTATATGTATACACTATATATTATATTTTATTTAATTTGCAAACTGTACCATGTTTATAGCCCCCATTTCCTATGGTCTAAACAGACTTTTTACTAATAAGAGTGTACACATAGATATATGCATGTTGGTTTGTCATTTTACCTGCAAAATCGTCTTTCTTCTTATTGTATATCTTCTCTATTTGGGTTGTGCATGTTTTTAAATTGTGTAATGCGATCATAATGCATATATATATACGCTTGTATTTGTCGGGAGCGCACTTAATCGGCTCTTATTTCCTGCTTGCACCTTGCTTTCTTTCTTTGTTTCACTAGTGTGCATCCCCCTGCACTAATGGATTTGTTTATATGCAGTAGTTACAAATTGTTCCTCTGGTATTTCTGATGTTTTATTCAGACGTTCTTTTCCATACACGTATGCGTTTTTTCATTTTTTCCCACGCCTTGCCTTAGCATCTCCTTTGGCAGTGGGGTCAGACAATAATGAGCGGTGCCTGCTTACGCATGCTCAGTAGATTTTTTTCCCACGATCTAGCTTGAACTCTTTTCACCTCTGCTTCACATACTTACTATCGTAGTGTATTGAGCGGTGCCTGCCTATGCCTGCTCGGTACATTTTTTCTCACGATGTGGCTTGAACTTTCTTCACCCCTGCCTCACACATCCACTATTGCAGCGGTTCTGCTTCTCCTAACACACCGGCTTACATTTCCAATGGGACAGAAGGATTTTTGTTCATCATTTTTCATAAGCATTGGTTGAGAGCACGAATATATATATATTTTTTTCCCATACACACTTAAATATACTAGCCGATGTGAATTTTTTCATTTGCATTATATTCACACTTGTCATATATATTTTAAAGGAAAAAGTTTTTACACATAGGTATAGTTATATATGTATAATCTAATAGACATACATCTTTTTCATCTTTTTTATTTATTTTTTCGTTTTAATTTTTTATTATATCCTCTTAACATTTCATAATATATCGCATCAATTTAAATACATCACATCAATTTAATATATCATATTTATCTACATTTTTATTTTATTTCTATTTTTTCACAGCAAAAAATTGCCAAGTCAAAATTATACACATTTATATATACAAAAAACTTTTTGTACACTTGTATATTTATATATATATTTTTATATTTTTTCACGATAATTTATGTCTTTTTTTCAGTGTCACAAAAAATTTTTTTTCTCTTTGTCCTAGTTATATTAAATTTGTTCATATATTCAACACTTCAGTAAGTGTAACCGGTTACACCCTATCTTTAATCACGGTCATAAACCCCTTTTTTTCTCTCTCCCACTTCTCTTTTCTCCTTTTTTTTCTTTTCAACTGAAAATCTCCACGTGGCAATGAGTCACTGGTTCTTTGACGTCAATCCGGATGACGTGTCCACTCACTTTGTTCAAGGCTTTATATCTCTCACCGTGCAGCAACGCTTGTCATACTGTTCTCTTTTTTTGTACTGTCTTGTCCTGATGAAGAAAGCGGATATGCTTTCGAAACGCGTTGACTTGTGCCATTAAAGGAAAGGATTTATTCTATCCATCAGAATCGTGGTTTTCTAGCGCAGCATTTAACCCGTTTTTCTCCCAGCCATCCTGTTATCTGCAAATTCTGTATCGGGGCTGCTGCTGACCACTGCTGCATTATCAGCCTATATGCTTATATTGGAGTTGTGCCAGTCACAACTGAAGCAGGTGAGTACCTGTCTTTACTTGTGCATACCTTTGTCTACCAGATAAGACCCTATTTCTGCGCTTGTTTCTTCCACAGTTTTTTCCTGATCCCCCATGTGTAGTGCGGGGTCTGTCGCTCTCTCTCCTCCATGTGTAGTGCGGGGTCTGTCGCTCTCTCTCCTCCATGTGTAGTGCGGGGTCTGTCGCTCTCTCTCCCTCATGTGTAGTGCGGGATCTGTCGCTCTCTCCCTCATGTGTAGTGCGGGGTCTGTCGCTCTCTCTCTCCTCCATGTGTAGTGCGGGGTCTGTCTCTCTCTCTCCCATGTGTAGTGCGGGGTCTGTCGCTCTCTCTCCTCCATGTGTAGTGCGTGGTCTGTCGCTCTCTCTCCCCCATGTGTAGTGCGGGGTCTGTCGCTCTCTCTCCCTCATGTGTAGTGCGGGGTCTGTCGCTCTCTCTCCCTCATGTGTAGTGCGGGGTCTGTCTCTCTCTCTCCTCCATGTGTAGTGCGGGGTCTGTCGCTCTCTCTCCCTCATATGTAGTGCGGGGTCTGTTGCTCTCTCTCCTCCATGTGTAGTGCGGGGTCTGTCGCTCTCTCTCCATGTGTAGTGCGGGGTCTGTCGCTCTCTCTCTCCCTCATGTGTAGTGCGTGGTCTGTCTCTCTCTCTCCCTCATGTGTAGTGCGGGGTCTGTCTCTCACTCTCCTCCATGTGTAGTGCGGGGTCTGTCGCTCTCTCTCCCTCATGTGTAGTGCGGGGTCTGTCGCTCTCTCTCCCTCATGTGTAGTGCGGGGTCTGTCTCTCACTCTCCTCCATGTGTAGTGCGGGGTCTGTCGCTCTCTCTCTCCCTCATGTGTAGTGCGGGGTCTGTCGCTCTCTCTCCCTCATGTGTAGTGCGGGGGTCTGTCGCTCTCTCTCCTCCATGTGTAGTGCGGGGTCTGTCGCTCTCTCTCTCCCTCATGTGTAGTGCGGGGTCTGTCGCTCTCTCTCTCCCTCATGTGTAGTGTGGGGTCTGTCGCTCTCTCCCTCATGTGTAGTGCGGGGTCTGTCTCTCTCTCCCCCATGTGTAGTGCAGGGTCTGTCGCTCTCTCTCCCTCATGTGTAGTGCGGGGTCTGTCATTCTCTCCTCCATGTGTAGTGCGGGGTCTGTCGCTCTCTCTCCTCCATGTGTAGTGCGGGGTCTGTCTCTCTCTCCCCCATGTGTAGTGCGGGGTCTGTCGCTCTCTCTCCTCCATGTGTAGTGCGTGGTCTGTCGCTCTCTCTCCCTCATGTGTAGTGCGGGATCTGTCGCTCTCTCCCTCATGTGTAGTGCGGGATCTGTCGCTCTCTCCCTCATGTGTAGTGCGGGGTCTGTCGCTCTCTCTCCCTCATGTGTAGTGCAGGATCTGTCGCTCTCTCCCTCATGTGTAGTGCGGGGTCTGTCGCTCTCTCTCCCCCATGTGTAGTGCGGGGTCTGTCGCTCTCTCCCCCATGTGTAGTGCGGGGTCTGTCGCTCTCTCCCCCATGTGTAGTGCGGGGTCTGTCGCTCTCTCTCCCTCATGTGTACTGCGGGATCTGTCGCTCTCTCCTTCATGTGTAGTGCGGGGTCTGTCTCTCTCTCTCATCCATGTGTAGTGCGGGGTCTGTCGCTCTCTCCCTCATGTGTAGTGTGGGGTCTGTCGCTCTCTCCCCCATGTGTAGTGCGTGGTCTGTCGCTCTCTCTCCCTCATGTGTAGTGCGGGATCTGTCGCTCTCTCCCTCATGTGTAGTGCGGGATCTGTCGCTCTCTCCCTCATGTGTAGTGCGGGATCTGTCGCTCTCTCCCTCATGTGTAGTGCGGGGTCTGTCGCTCTCTCTCTCCTCCATGTGTAGTGCGGGGTCTGTCTCTCTCTCCCCCATGTGTAGTGCGTGGTCTGTCGCTCTCTCTCCCCCATGTGTAGTGCGGGGTCTGTCGCTCTCTCTCCTCCATGTGTAGTGCGGGGTCTGTCGCTCTCTCTCCCTCATGTGTAGTGCGGGGTTTGTCGCTCTCTCTCCCTCATGTGTAGTGCGGGGTCTGTCTCTCTCTCTCCTCCATGTGTAGTGCGGGGTCTGTCGCTCTCTTTCCCTCATGTGTAGTGCGGGGTCTGTCGCTCTCTCTCCTCCATGTGTAGTGCGGGGTCTGTCGCTCTCTCTCCATGTGTAGTGCGGGGTCTGTCGCTCTCTCTCTCCCTCATGTGTAGTGCGTGGTCTGTCGCTCTCTCTCCTCCATGTGTAGTGCGGGGTCTGTCGCTCTCTCTCCCTCATGTGTAGTGCGGGGTCTGTCGCTCTCTCTCCTCCATGTGTAGTGCGGGGTCTGTCGCTCTTTCTCCATGTGTAGTGCGGGGTCTGTCGCTCTCTCTCTCCCTCATGTGTAGTGCGTGGTCTGTCGCTCTCTCTCCTCCATGTGTAGTGCGGTGTCTGTCGCTCTCTTTCCCTCATGTGTAGTGCGGGGTCTGTCGCTCTCTCTCCTCCATGTGTAGTGCGGGGTCTGTCGCTCTCTCTCCATGTGTAGTGCGGGGTCTGTCGCTCTCTCTCCCCCCCATGTGTAGTGCGGGGTCTGTCTCTCTCTCTCCTCCATGTGTAGTGCGGGGTCTGTCGCTCTCTCTCTCTCATGTGTAGTGCGGGGTCTGTCTCTCTCTCTCCTCCATGTGTAGTGCGGGGTCTGTCGCTCTTTCTCCCTCATGTGTAGTGCGGGGTCTGTCGCTCTCTCTCCTCCATGTGTAGTGCGGGGTCTGTCGCTCTCTCTCTCCCTCATGTGTAGTGCGGGGTCTGTCGCTCTCTCTCTCCCTCATGTGTAGTGTGGGGTCTGTCGCTCTCTCCCTCATGTGTAGTGCGGGGTCTGTCTCTCTCTCCCCCATGTGTAGTGCAGGGTCTGTCACTCTCTCTCCTCCATGTGTAGTGCGTGGTCTGTCGCTCTCTCTCCCTCATGTGTAGTGCGGGGTCTGTCGCTCTCTCTCCTCCATGTGTAGTGCGGGGTCTGTCTCTCTCTCCCCCATGTGTAGTGCGGGGTCTGTCGCTCTCTCTCCTCCATGTGTAGTGCGTGGTCTGTCGCTCTCTCTCCCTCATGTGTAGTGCGGGATCTGTCGCTCTCTCCCTCATGTGTAGTGCGGGATCTGTCCGCTCTCTCCCTCATGTGTAGTGCGGGGTCTGTCGCTCTCTCTCCCTCATGTGTAGTGCAGGATCTGTCGCTCTCTCCCTCATGTGTAGTGCGGGGTCTGTCGCTCTCTCTCCCCCATGTGTAGTGCGGGGTCTGTCGCTCTCTCCCCCATGTGTAGTGCGGGGTCTGTCGCTCTCTCCCCCATGTGTAGTGCGGGGTCCCTGTCGCTCTCTCTCCCTCATGTGTACTGCGGGATCTGTCGCTCTCTCCTTCATGTGTAGTGCGGGGTCTGTCTCTCTCTCTCATCCATGTGTAGTGCGGGGTCTGTCGCTCTCTCCCTCATGTGTAGTGTGGGGTCTGTCGCTCTCTCCCCCATGTGTAGTGCGTGGTCTGTCGCTCTCTCTCCCTCATGTGTAGTGCGGGATCTGTCGCTCTCTCCCTCATGTGTAGTGCGGGATCTGTCGCTCTCTCCCTCATGTGTAGTGTGGGATCTGTCGCTCTCTCCCTCATGTGTAGTGCGGGGTCTGTCGCTCTCTCTCTCCTCCATGTGTAGTGCGGGGTCTGTCTCTCTCTCCCCCATGTGTAGTGCGTGGTCTGTCGCTCTCTCTCCCCCATGTGTAGTGCGGGGTCTGTCGCTCTCTCTCCTCCATGTGTAGTGCGGGGTCTGTCGCTCTCTCTCCCTCATGTGTAGTGCGGGGTTTGTCGCTCCTCTCTCCCTCATGTGTAGTGCGGGGTCTGTCTCTCTCTCTCCTCCATGTGTAGTGCGGGGTCTGTCGCTCTCTTTCCCTCATGTGTAGTGCGGGGTCTGTCGCTCTCTCTCCTCCATGTGTAGTGCGGGGTCTGTCGCTCTCTCTCCATGTGTAGTGCGGGGTCTGTCGCTCTCTCTCTCCCTCATGTGTAGTGCGTGGTCTGTCGCTCTCTCTCCTCCATGTGTAGTGCGGGGTCTGTCGCTCTCTCTCCCTCATGTGTAGTGCGGGGTCTGTCGCTCTCTCTCCTCCATGTGTAGTGCGGGGTCTGTCGCTCTTTCTCCATGTGTAGTGCGGGGGTCTGTCGCTCTCTCTCTCCCTCATGTGTAGTGCGTGGTCTGTCGCTCTCTCTCCTCCATGTGTAGTGCGGTGTCTGTCGCTCTCTTTCCCTCATGTGTAGTGCGGGGTCTGTCGCTCTCTCTCCTCCATGTGTAGTGCGGGGTCTGTCGCTCTCTCTCCATGTGTAGTGCGGGGTCTGTCGCTCTCTCTCCCCCCCATGTGGTAGTGCGGGGGTCTGTCTCTCTCTCTCCTCCATGTGTAGTGCGGGGTCTGTCGCTCTCTCTCTCTCATGTGTAGTGCGGGGTCTGTCTCTCTCTCTCCTCCATGTGTAGTGCGGGGTCTGTCGCTCTTTCTCCCTCATGTGTAGTGCGGGGTCTGTCGCTCTCTCTCCTCCATGTGTAATGCGGGGTCTGTCGCTCTCTCTCCTCCATGTGTAGTGCGGGGTCTGTCGCTCTCTCTCTCCCTCATGTGTAGTGCGGGGTCTGTCGCTCTCTCTCTCCCTCATGTGTAGTGTGGGGTCTGTCGCTCTCTCCCTCATGTGTAGTGCGGGGTCTGTCGCTCTCTCTCCCTCATGTGTAGTGCGGGGTCTGTCGCTCTCTCTCCCTCATGTGTAGTGCGCGGTCTGTCGCTCTCTCTCCCCCCATGCGTAGTGCGGGGTCTGTCGCTCTCTCTCCCTCATGTGTAGTGCGGGGTCTGTCGCTTTCTCTCCCTCATGTGTAGTGCGGGGTCTGTCGCTCTCTCTCCCCTCATGTGTAGTGCGGGGTCTGTCGCTCTCTCTCCCCCATGTGTAGTGCGGGGTCTGTCGCTCTCTCTCTCCTCCATGTGTAGTGCGGGGTCTGTCGCTCTCTCTCCTCCATGTGCAGTGCGTGGTCTGTCGCTCTCTCTCCCTCATGTGTAGTGCGGGATCTGTCGCTCTCTCCCTCATGTGTAGTGCGGGATCTGTCGCTCTCTCCCTCATGTGTAGTCCGGGGTCTGTCGCTCTCCCTCCCTCATGTGTAGTGCGGGGTCTGTCGCTCTCTCTCTCCCCCATGTGTAGTGCGGGGTCTGTCGCTCTCTCTCCTCCATGTGTAGTGCGTGGTCTGTCGCTCTCTCTCCCCCATGTGTAGTGCGGGGTCTGTCGCTCTCTCTCCCTCATGTGTAGTGCGGGGTCTGTCGCTCTCGCTCCCTCATGTGTAGTGCGGGGTCTGTCGCTCTCGTCTGTCGCTCTCTCTCCCTCATGTGTAGTGCGGGGTCTGTCGCTCTCTCTCCTCATGTGTAGTGTGGGGTCTGTCACTCTCTCTCCCCCATGTGTAGTGCGGGGGTCTGTCGCTCTCTCTCCCTCATGTGTAGTGCGGGGTCTGTCTCTCTCTCTCCTCCATGTGTAGTGCGGGGTCTGTCGCCCTCTCTCCCTCATGTGTAGTGCGGGGTCTGTCGCTCTCTCTCCCTCATGTGTAGTGCGGGGTCTGTCGCTCTCTCCCCCTCATGTGTAGTGCGGGGTCTGTCGCTCTCTCTCCCTCATGTGTAGTGCGGGGTCTGTCGCTCTCTCCCTCGAGTGTAGTGCGGGATCTGTCACTCTCTCCCTCATGTGTAGTGCGGGGTCTGTCGCTCTCTCTCTCCCTCATGTGTAATGCGGGATCTGTCGCTCTCTCTCCCTCATGTGTAGTGCGGGGTCTGTCGCTCTCTCTCTCCTCCATGTGAAGTGCGGGTCTGTCTCTCTCTCCCCCATGTGTAGTGCGGGGTCTGTCGCTCTCTCTCCTCCGTGTGTAGTACGTGGTCTGTCGCTCTCTCTCCCCATGTGTAGTGCGGGGTCTGTCGCTCTCTTCTCCCTCATATGTAGGGCGGGGGTCTGTCGCTCTTTCTCCCTCATGTGTAGTGTGGGGTCTGTCTCTCTCTCTCCCTCATGTGTAGTGCGGGGTCTGTCGCTCTCTCTCCCTCATGTGTAGTGCGGGGGTCTGTCGCTCTCTCTCCTCCATGTGTAGGTGCGGGGTCTGTCGCTCTCTCTCCATGTGTAGTGCGGGGTCTGTCGCTCTCTCTCTCCTCATGTGTAGTGCGTGGTCTGTCTCTCTCTCCCTCATGTGTAGTGCGGGGTCTGTCGCTCTCTCTCTCCCTCATGTGTAGTGCGGGGTCTGTCTCTCTCTCCCTCATGTGTAGTGCGGGGTCTGTCGCTCTCTCTCTCCCTCATGTGTAGTGCGGGGTCTGTCTCTCTCTCCCCCATGTGTAGTGCGGGGTCTGTCGCTCTCTCTCCCTCATGTGTAGTGAGGGTCTGTCGCTCTCTCTCCCTCATGTGTAGTGCGGGGTCTGTCTCTCTCTTTCCTCATGTGTAGTGCGGAGTCTGTCGCTCTCTCTACCTCATGTGTAGTGCGGGGTCTGTCGCTCTCTCTCCTCCATGTGTAGTGCGGGGTCTGTCGCTCTCTCTCTCCCTCATATGTAGTGTGGGGTCTGTCGCTCTCTCTCTCCCTCATGTGTAGTGCGGGGTCTGTCGCTCTCTCTCCCTCATGTGTAGTGCGGGGTCTGTCGCTCTCTCTCCCTCATGTGTAGTGCGGGGTCTGTCTCTCTCTCCCTCATGTGTAGTGCAGGGTCTGTCGCTCTCTCTCCCCCATGTGTAGTGCGGGGTCTGTCTCTCTCTCTCCCTCATGTGTAGTGCGGGGTCTGTCGCTCTCTCTCCCCCATGTGTAGTGCGGGGTCTGTCACTCTCTCTCCCTCATGTGTAGTGCGGGGTCTGTCGCTCTCTCTACCCCATGTGTAGTGCGGGCCTGTCACTCTCTCTCCCTCATGTGTAGTGCGGGGTCTGTCGCTCTCTCTCCCTCATGTGTAGTGCGGGGTCTGTCGCTCTCTCTCCCCCATGTGTAGTGCGGTGTCTGTCGCTCTCTCTCCCCATGTGTAGAGCGGGGTCTGTCGCTCTCTCTCCCTCATGTGTAGTGCGGGGTCTGTCGCTCTCTCTCCCTCATGTGTAGAGCGGGGTCTGTCGCTCTCTCTCTCCTCCATGTGTAGTGCGGGGTCTGTCGTTCTCTCTCCCTCATGTGTAGTGCGGGGTCTGTCGCTCTCTCTCCCCCATGTGTAGTGCGGGGTCTGTCGCTCTCTCTCCCTCATGTGTAGTGCGGGGTCTGTCGCTCTCTCTCCCTCATGTGTAGTGCAGGGTCTGTCGCTCTCTCCCCCATGTGTAGTGCGGGGTCTGTCGCTCTCTCCCCCATGTGTAGTGCGGGGTCTGTCGCTCTCTCTCCCTCATGTGTACTGCGGGATCTGTCGCTCTCTCCTTCATGTGTAGTGCGGGGTCTGTCTCTCTCTCTCATCCATGTGTAGTGCGGGGTCTGTCGCTCTCTCCCTCATGTGTAGTGCGGGGTCTGTCGCTCTCTCCCCCATGTGTAGTGCGTGTCTGTCGCTCTCTCTCCCTCATGTGTAGTGCGGGATCTGTCGCTCTCTCCCTCATGTGTAGTGCGGGATCTGTCGCTCTCTCCCTCATGTGTAGTGCGGGATCTGTCGCACTCTCCCTCATGTATAGTGCGGGGTCTGTCGCTCTCTCTCTCCTCCATGTGTAGTGCGGGGTCTGTCTCTCTCTCCCCCATGTGTAGTGCGTGGTCTGTCGCTCTCTCTCCCCCATGTGTAGTGCGGGGTCTGTCGCTCTCTCTCCTCCATGTGTAGTGCGGGGTCTGTCGCTCTCTCTCCCTCATGTGTAGTGCGGGGTTTGTCGCTCTCTCTCCCTCATGTGTAGTGCGGGGTCTGTCTCTCTCTCTCCTCCATGTGTAGTGCGGGGTCTGTCGCTCTCTCCCCCATGTGTAGTGCGTGGTCTGTCGCTCTCTCTCCCTCATGTGTAGTGCGGGATCTGTCGCTCTCTCCCTCATGTGTAGTGCGGGATCTGTCGCTCTCTCCCTCATGTGTAGTGCGGGATCTGTCGCTCTCTCCCTCATGTGTAGTGCGGGGTCTGTCGCTCTCTCTCTCCTCCATGTGTAGTGCGGGGTCTGTCTCTCTCTCCCCCATGTGTAGTGCGTGGTCTGTCGCTCTCTCTCCCCCATGTGTAGTGCGGGGTCTGTCGCTCTCTCTCCTCCATGTGTAGTGCGGGGTCTGTCGCTCTCTCTCCCTCATGTGTAGTGCGGGGTTTGTCGCTCTCTCTCCCTCATGTGTAGTGCGGGGTCTGTCTCTCTCTCTCCTCCATGTGTAGTGCGGGGTCTGTCGCTCTCTTTCCCTCATGTGTAGTGCGGGGTCTGTCGCTCTCTCTCCTCCATGTGTAGTGCGGGGTCTGTCGCTCTCTCTCCATGTGTAGTGCGGGGTCTGTCGCTCTCTCTCTCCCTCATGTGTAGTGCGTGGTCTGTCGCTCTCTCTCCTCCATGTGTAGTGCGGGGTCTGTCGCTCTCTCTCTCCCTCATGTGTAGTGCGTGGTCTGTCGCTCTCTCTCCTCCATGTGTAGTGCGGGGTCTGTCGCTCTCTCTCCCTCATGTGTAGTGCGGGGTCTGTCGCTCTCTCTCCTCCATGTGTAGTGCGGGGTCTGTCGCTTTCTCTCCCTCATGTGTAGTGCGGGGTCTGTCGCTCTCTCTCCCCTCATGTGTAGTGCGGGGTCTGTCGCTCTCTCTCCCCCATGTGTAGTGCGGGGTCTGTCGCTCTCTCTCTCCTCCATGTGTAGTGCGGGGTCTGTCGCTCTCTCTCCTCCATGTGCAGTGCGTGGTCTGTCGCTCTCTCTCCCTCATGTGTAGTGCGGGATCTGTCGCTCTCTCCCTCATGTGTAGTGCGGGATCTGTCGCTCTCTCCCTCATGTGTAGTCCGGGGTCTGTCGCTCTCCCTCCCTCATGTGTAGTGCGAGGTCTGTCGCTCTCTCTCTCCCCCATGTGTAGTGCGGGGTCTGTCGCTCTCTCTCCTCCATGTGTAGTGCGTGGTCTGTCGCTCTCTCTCCCCCATGTGCAGTGCGGGGTCTGTCGCTCTCTCTCCCTCATGTGTAGTGCGGGGTCTGTCGCTCTCGCTCCCTCATGTGTAGTGCGGGGTCTGTCGCTCTCTCTCCCTCATGTGTAGTGCGGGGGTCTGTCGCTCTCTCTCCCTCATGTGTAGTGTGGGGTCTGTCGCTCTCTCTCCCTCATGTGTAGTGCGGGGTCTGTCGCTCTCTCTCCCTCATGTGTAGTGCGGGGTCTGTCTCTCTCTCTCCTCCATGTGTAGTGCGGGGTCTGTCGCTCTCTCTCCTCATGTGTAGTGCGGGGTCTGTCGCTCTCTCTCCCTCATGTGTAGTGCGGGGTCTGTCGCTCTCTCCCCTCATGTGTAGTGCGGGGTCTGTCGCTCTCTCTCCCTCATGTGTAGTGCGGGGTCTGTCGCTCTCTCCCTCGTGTGTAGTGCGGGATCTGTCACTCTCTCCCTCATGTGTAGTGCGGGGTCTGTCGCTCTCTCTCTCCCTCATGTGTAATGCGGATCTGTCGCTCTCTCTCCCTCATGTGTAGTGCGGGGTCTGTCGCTCTCTCTCTCCTCCATGTGAAGTGCGGGGTCTGTCTCTCTCTCCCCCATGTGTAGTGCGGGGTCTGTCGCTCTCTCTCCTCCGTGTGTAGTACGTGGTCTGTCGCTCTCTCTCCCCATGTGTAGTGCGGGGTCTGTCGCTCTCTCTCCCTCATGTGTAGGGCGGGGTCTGTCGCTCTTTCTCCCTCATGTGTAGTGTGGGGTCTGTCTCTCTCTCTCCTCCATGTGTAGTGCGGGGTCTGTCGCTCTCTCTCCCTCATGTGTAGTGCGGGGTCTGTCGCTCTCTCTCCTCCATGTGTAGTGCGGGGTCTGTCGCTCTCTCCATGTGTAGTGCGGGGTCTGTCGCTCTCTCTCTCCCTCATGTGTAGTGCGTGGTCTGTCTCTCTCTCCCTCATGTGTAGTGCGGGGTCTGTCGCTCTCTCTCTCCCTCATGTGTAGTGCGGGGTCTGTCTCTCTCTCCCTCATGTGTAGTGCGGGGTCTGTCGCTCTCTCTCTCCCTCATGTGTAGTGCGGGTCTGTCTCTCTCTCCCCCATGTGTAGTGCGGGGTCTGTCGCTCTCTCTCCCTCATGTGTAGTGAGGGGTCTGTCGCTCTCTCTCCCTCATGTGTAGTGCGGGGTCTGTCGCTCTCTCTCCCCTCATGTGTAGTGCGGGGTCTGTCTCTCTCTCCCCCATGTGTAGTGCGGGGTCTGTCGCTCTCTCTCCCTCATGTGTAGTGAGGGGTCTGTCGCTCTCTCTCCCGCATGTGTAGTGCGGGGTCTGTCTCTCTCTTTCCTCCATGTGTAGTGCGGAGTCTGTCGCTCTCTCTACTCATGTGTAGTGCGGGTCTGTCGCTCTCTCTCCTCCATGTGTAGTGCGGGGTCTGTCGCTTTCTCTCTCCCTCATGTGTAGTGCGGGGTCTGTCGCTCTCTCCCTCATGTGTAGTGCGGGGTCTGTCGCTCTCTCTCCCTCATGTGTAGTGCGGGGTCTGTCGCTCTCTCTCCCTCATGTGTAGTGCAGGGTCTGTCGCTCTCTCTCCCCCATGTGTAGTGCGGGTCTGTCTCTCTCTCTCCCTCTGTGTAGTGCTGGGTCTGTCGCTCTCTCTCCCCCATGTGTAGTGCGGGGTCTGTCACTCTCTCTCCCTCATGTGTAGTGCGGGGTCTGTCGCTCTCTCTACCCCATGTGTAGTGCGGGGCCTGTCACTCTCTCTCCCTCATGTGTAGTGCGGGGTCTGTCGCTCTCTCTCCCTCATGTGTAGTGCGGGGTCTGTCGCTCTCTCTCCCCCATGTGTAGTGCGGGGTCTGTCGCTCTCTCTCCATGTGTAGAGCGGGGTCTGTCGCTCTCTCTCCCTCATGTGTAGTGCGGGGTCTGTCGCTCTCTCTCCCTCATGTGTAGAGCGGGTCTGTCGCTCTCTCTCTCCTCCATGTGTAGTGCGGGGTCTGTCGTTCTCTCTCCCTCATGTGTAGTGCGGGGTCTGTCGCTCTCTCTCCCCCATGTGTAGTGCGGGGTCTGTCGCTCTCTCTCCCTCATGTGTAGTGCGGGGTCTGTCGCTCTCTCTCCCTCATGTGTAGTGCAGGGTCTGTCGCTCTCTCCCCCATGTGTAGTGCGGGTCTGTCGCTCTCTCCCCCATGTGTAGTGCGGGGTCTGTCGCTCTCTCTCCCTCATGTGTACTGCGGGATCTGTCGCTCTCTCCTTCATGTGTAGTGCGGGGTCTGTCTCTCTCTCTCATCCATGTGTAGTGCGGGGTCTGTCGCTCTCTCCCTCATGTGTAGTGCGGGGTCTGTCGCTCTCTCCCCCATGTGTAGTGCGTGTCTGTCGCTCTCTCTCCCTCATGTGTAGTGCGGGATCTGTCGCTCTCTCCCTCATGTGTAGTGCGGGATCTGTCGCTCTCTCCCTCATGTGTAGTGCGGGATCTGTCGCTCTCTCCTCATGTGTAGTGCGGGGTCTGTCGCTCTCTCTCTCCTCCATGTGTAGTGCGGGGTCTGTCTCTCTCTCCCCCATGTGTAGTGCGTGGTCTGTCGCTCTCTCTCCCCCATGTGTAGTGCGGGGTCTGTCGCTCTCTCTCCTCCATGTGTAGTGCGGGGTCTGTTGCTCTCTCTCCCTCATGTGTAGTGCGGGGTTTGTCGCTCTCTCTCCCTCATGTGTAGTGCGGGGTCTGTCTCTCTCTCTCCTCCATGTGTAGTGCGGGGTCTGTCGCTCTCTCCCCCATGTGTAGTGCGGGGTCTGTCGCTCTCTCTCCCTCATGTGTACTGCGGGATCTGTCGCTCTCTCCTTCATGTGTAGTGCGGGGTCTGTCTCTCTCTCTCATCCATGTGTAGTGCGGGGTCTGTCGCTCTCTCCCTCATGTGTAGTGCGGGGTCTGTCGCTCTCTCCCCCATGTGTAGTGCGTGGTCTGTCGCTCTCTCTCCCTCATGTGTAGTGCGGGATCTGTCGCTCTCTCCCTCATGTGTAGTGCGGGATCTGTCGCTCTCTCCCTCATGTGTAGTGCGGGATCTGTCGCTCTCTCCCTCATGTGTAGAGCGGGGTCTGTCGCTCTCTCTCTCCTCCATGTGTAGTGCGGGGTCTGTCTCTCTCTCCCCCATGTGTAGTGCGTGGTCTGTCGCTCTCTCTCCCCCATGTGTAGTGCGGGGTCTGTCGCTCTCTCTCCTCCATGTGTAGTGCGGGGTCTGTCGCTCTCTCTCCCTCATGTGTAGTGCGGGGTTTGTCGCTCTCTCTCCCTCATGTGTAGTGCGGGGTCTGTCTCTCTCCCTCCTCCATGTGTAGTGCGGGGTCTGTCGCTCTCTTTCCCTCATGTGTAGTGCGGGGTCTGTCGCTCTCTCTCCTCATGTGTAGTGCGGGGTCTGTCGCTCTCTCTCCATGTGTAGTGCGGGGTCTGTCGCTCTCTCTCTCCCTCATGTGTAGTGCGTGGTCTGTCGCTCTCTCTCCTCCATGTGTAGTGCGGGGTCTGTCGCTCTCTCTCCTCATGTGTAGTGCGGGGTCTGTCGCTCTCTCTCCTCCATGTGTAGTGCGAGGTCTGTCGCTCTTTCTCCATGTGTAGTGCGGGGTCTGTCGCTCTCTCTCTCCCTCATGTGTAGTGCGTGGTCTGTCGCTCTCTCTCCTCCATGTGTAGTGCGGTGTCTGTCGCTCTCTTTCCCTCATGTGTAGTGCGGGGTCTGTCGCTCTCTCTCCTCCATGTGTAGTGCGGGGTCTGTCGCTCTCTCTCCATGTGTAGTGCGGGGTCTGTCGCTCTCTCTCTCCCCCCATGTGTAGTGCGGGGTCTGTCTCTCTCTCTCCTCCATGTGTAGTGCGGGGTCTGTCGCTCTCTCTCCCTCATGTGTAGTGCGGGGTCTGTCTCTCTCTCTCCTCCATGTGTAGTGCGGGGTCTGTCGCTCTCTCTCCCTCATGTGTAGTGCGGGGTCTGTCGCTCTCTCCCCCATGTGTAGTGCGGGGTCTGTCGCTCTTTCTCCCTCATGTGTAGTGCGGGGTCTGTCGCTCTCTCTCCTCCATGTGTAATGCGGGGTCTGTCGCTCTCTCTCCTCCATGTGTAGTGCGGGGTCTGTCGCTCTCTCTCTCCCTCATGTGTAGTGTGGGGTCTGTCGCTCTCTCCCTCATGTGTAGTGCGGGGTCTGTGGCTCTCTCCTCTCCCCCATGTGTAGTGCGGGGTCTGTCGCTCTCTCTCCCCCATGCGTAGTGCGGGGTCTGTCGCTCTCTCTCCCTCATGTGTAGTGCGGGGTCTGTCGCTTTCTCTCCCTCATGTGTAGTGCGGGGTCTGTCGTTCTCTCTCCCCTCATGTGTAGTGCGGGGTCTGTCGCTCTCTCTCCCCCATGTGTAGTGCGGGGTCTGTCGCTCTCTCTCTCCTCCATGTGTAGTGCGGGGTCTGTCGCTCTCTCTCCTCCATGTGCAGTGCGTGGTCTGTCGCTCTCTCTCCCTCATGTGTAGTGCGGGATCTGTCGCTCTCTCCCTCATGTGTAGTGCGGGATCTGTCGCTCTCTCCCTCATGTGTAGTCCGGGGTCTGTCGCTCTCTCTCCCTCATGTGTAGTGCGGGGTCTGTCGCTCTCTCTCTCCCCCATGTGTAGTGCGGGGTCTGTCGCTCTCTCTCCTCCATGTGTAGTGCGTGGTCTGTCGCTCTCTCTCCCCCATGTGTAGTGCGGGGTCTGTCGCTCTCTCTCCCTCATGTGTAGTGCGGGGTCTGTCGCTCTCGCTCCCTCATGTGTAGTGCGGGGTCTGTCGCTCTCTCTCCCTCATGTGTAGTGCGGGGTCTGTCGCTCTCTCTCCCTCATGTGTAGTGTGGGGTCTGTCACTCTCTCTCCCCCATGTGTAGTGCGGGTCTGTCGCTCTCTCTCCCTCATGTGTAGTGCGGGGTCTGTCTCTCTCTCTCCTCCATGTGTAGTGCGGGGTCTGTCGCTCTCTCTCCCTCATGTGTAGTGCGGGGGTCTGTCGCTCTCTCTCCCCCTTGTGTAGTGCGGGGTCTGTCGCTCTCTCTCCCCCATGTGTAGTGCGGGGTCTGTCGCTCTCTCTCCCTCATGTGTAGTGTGGGGTCTGTCACTCTCTCTCCCCCATGTGCAGTGCGGGGTCTGTCGCTCTCTCTCCCTCATGTGTAGTGCGGGGTCTGTCTCTCTCTCTCCTCCATGTGTAGTGCGGGGTCTGTCGCTCTCTCTCCCTCATGTGTAGTGCGGGTCTGTCGCTCTCTCTCTCCTCCATGTGTAGTGCGGGGTCTGTCGCTCTCTCTCCCTCATGTGTAGTGCGCGGTCTGTCGCTCTCTCTCCCCCATGCGTAGTGCGGGGTCTGTCGCTCTCTCTCTCCTCCATGTGTAGTGCGGGGTCTGTCGCTCTCTCTCCCTCATGTGTAGTGCGCGGTCTGTCGCTCTCTCTCCCCCATGCGTAGTGCGGGGTCTGTCGCTCTCTCTCCTCATGTGTAGTGCGGGGTCTGTCGCTTTCTCTCCTCATGTGTAGTGCGGGGTCTGTCGCTCTCTCTCCCCTCATGTGTAGTGCGGGGTCTGTCGCTCTCTCTCCCCCATGTGTAGTGCGGGGTCTGTGGCTCTCTCTCTCCTCCATGTGTAGTGCGGGGTCTGTCGCTCTCTCTCCTCCATGTGCAGTGCGTGGTCTGTCGCTCTCTCTCCCTCATGTGTAGTGCGGGATCTGTCGCTCTCTCCCTCATGTGTAGTGCGGGATCTGTCGCTCTCTCCCTCATGTGTAGTCCGGGGTCTGTCGCTCTCCCTCCCTCATGTGTAGTGCGGGGTCTGTCGCTCTCTCTCTCCCCCATGTGTAGTGCGGGGTCTGTCGCTCTCTCTCCTCCATGTGTAGTGCGTGGTCTGTCGCTCTCTCTCCCCCATGTGTAGTGCGGGGTCTGTCGCTCTCTCTCCCTCATGTGTAGTGCGGGGTCTGTCGCTCTCGCTCCCTCATGTGTAGTGCGGGGTCTGTCGCTCTCTCTCCCTCATGTGTAGTGCGGGGTCTGTCGCTCTCTCTCCCTCATGTGTAGTGTGGAGTCTGTCACTCTCTCTCCCCCATGTGTAGTGCGGGGTCTGTCGCTCTCTCTCCCTCATGTGTAGTGCGGGGTCTGTCTCTCTCTCTCTCCTCCATGTGTAGTGCGGGGTCTGTCGCTCTCTCTCCCTCATGTGTAGTGCGGGTCTGTCGCTCTCTCTCCCCCATGTGTAGTGCGGGGTCTGTCGCTCTCTATCCCTCATGTGTAGAGCGGGGTCTGTCGCTCTCTCTCCCCCATGTGTAGTGCGGGTCTGTCGCTCTCTCTCCCTCATGTGTAGTGCGGGGTCTGTCGCTCTCTCTCCCTCATGTGTATTGCGGGGTCTGTCGCTCTCTCTCCCTCATGTGTAGTGCGGGGTCTGTCGCTCTCTCTCCCTCATGTGTAGTGCGGGGTCTGTCGCTCTCTCCCCCTCATGTGTAGTGCGGGGTCTGTCGCTCTCTCTCCCTCATGTGTAGTGCGGGGTCTGTCGCTCTCTCCCTCGTGTGTAGTGCGGGGTCTGTCGCTCTCTCTCTCCCTCATGTGTAGTGCGGGATCTGTCGCTCTCTCTCCCTCATGTGTAGTGCGGGGTCTGTCGCTCTCTCTCTCCTCCATGTGAAGTGGCGGGGTCTGTCTCTCTCTCCCCCATGTGTAGTGCGGGGTCTGTCGCTCTCTCTCCTCCGTGTGTAGTACGTGGTCTGTCGCTCTCTCTCCCCCATGTGTAGTGCGGGGTCTGTCGCTCTCTCTCCCTCATGTGTAGGGCGAGGTCTGTCGCTCTTTCTCCCTCATGTGTAGTGTGGGGTCTGTCTCTCTCTCTCCTCCATGTGTAGTGCGGGTCTGTCGCTCTCTCTCCCTCATGTGTAGTGCGGGGTCTGTCGCTCTCTCTCCTCCATGTGTAGTGCGGGGTCTGTCGCTCTCTCTCTCCCTCATGTGTAGTGCGTGGTCTGTCTCTCTCTCCCTCATGTG
>NC_134353.1:959137950-959189873 GCF_048569485.1 Anomaloglossus baeobatrachus
ACACATGGGGAGAGAGAGCGACAGACCCCGCACTACACATGAGGGAGAGAGAGCGACAGACCCCGCACTACACATGAGGGAGAGAGAGCGACAGACCCCTGCACTACACATGGGGAGAGAGAGCGACAGACCCCGCACTACACATGAGGGAGAGAGCGACAGACCCCCGCACTACACATGAGGGAGAGAGAGCGACAGACCCTGCACTACACATGGGGGAGAGAGAGCGACAGACCCGCACTACAATGAGGAGAGAGCGACAGACCCCGCACTACACATGAGGGAGAGAGAGAGCGACAGACCCCGCACTACACATGAGGGAGAGAGAGAGCGACAGACCCCGCACTACACATGGAGGAGAGAGCGACAGACCCCGCACTACACATGGGGTGGAGAGAGCGACAGACCCCGCACTACACATGAGGGAGAGAGAGCGACAGACCCCGCACTACACATGGGGGAGAGAGAGAGCGACAGACCCCGCACTACACATGGGGGAGAGAGAGCGACAGACCCGCACTCCACATGGGGGGAGAGAGAGCGACAGACCCGCACTACACATGGAGGAGAGAGCAACAGACCCCGCACTACACATGAGGGAGAGAGAGCGACAGACCCCGCACTACACATGAGGAGAGAGAGAGCCCACAGACCACCGCACTACACATGGAGGAGAGAGCGACAGACCCCGCACTACACATGGGGGGAGAGAGCGACAGACCCCGCACTACACATGAGGGAGAGAGAGCGACAGACCCCGCACTACACATGGGGGAGAGAGAGAGCGACAGACCCCGCACTACACATGGGGGGAGAGAGAGCGACAGACCCCGCACTACACATGGAGGAGAGAGCGACAGACCCCGCACTACACATGGGGGGAGAGAGCGACAGACCCGCACTACACATGGGGGAGAGAGAGCGACATACCCCGCACTACACATGGAGGAGAGAGAGCGACAGACCCCGCACTACACATGGGGGAGAGAGAGCGACAGACCCCGCACTACACATGAGGGAGAGAGAGCGACAGACCCCGCACTACACATGAGGGAGAGAGAGAGCGACAGACCCCGCACTACACATGGGGGGGAGGAGAGCGACAGACCCCGCACTACACATGGGGGGAGAGAGAGCGACCAGGACCCCGCACTACACATGGGGGAGAGAGAGCGACAGACCCCGCACTACACATGAGGGAGAGAGAGCGACAGACCCCGCACTACACATGGGGGAGAGAGAGCGACAGACCCCGCACTACACATGGGAGAGAGAGAGCGACAGACCCCGCACTACACATGGGGGAGAGAGAGCGACAGACCCCGCACTACACATGAGGGAGAGAGAGAGCGACCAGACCCCGCACTACAAATGAGGGAGAGAGAGCGACAGACCCCTCACTATACATGAGGGAGAGAGCGACAGACCCCGCACTACACATGAGGGAGAGAGAGCTACAGACCCCGCACTACACATGAGGGAGAGAGAGCGACAGACCCCGCACTACACATGGAGGAGAGAGCGACAGACCCCGCACTACACATGGGGGGGAGAGAGCGACAGACCCGCACTACACATGAGGGAGAGAGAGCGACAGACCCCGCACTACACATGGGGGAGAGAGAGAGCGACAGACCCCGCACTACACATGGGGGGAGAGAGAGCGACAGACCCCGCACTACACATGGGGGGAGAGAGAGCGACAGACCCCGCACTACACATGGAGGAGAGAGCGACAGACCCCGCACTACACATGAGGGAGAGAGAGCGACAGACCCCGCACTACACATGGGGGAGAGAGAGCGACAGACCCCGCACTACACATGGGGAGAGAGAGAGCGACAGACCCCGCACTACACATGGGGAGAGAGAGCGACAGACCCCGCACTACACATGGGAGAGAGAGCGACAGACCCCGCACTACACATGAGGAGAGAGAGCGACAGACCCCGCACTACACATGGGGGGGAGAGAGCGACAGACCCCGCACTACACATGGGGAGAGAGAGCGACAGACCCCGCACTACACATGGGGGAGAGAGAGCGACAGACCCCGCACTACACATGAGGGACAGAGAGAGCGACAAACCCCACACTACACATGGGGAGAGAGAGCGACAGACCCCGCACTACACATGAGGGACAGAGAGAGCGACAGACCCCGCACTACACATGAGGGAGAGAGAGCGACAGACCCCGCACTACACATGGGGGAGAGAGAGAGCGACAGACCCCGCACTACACATGGGGGGAGAGAGAGCGACAGACCCCGCACTACACATGAGGGAGAGAGAGCGACAGACCCCGCACTACACATGAGGGAGAGAGAGAGCGACAGACCCCGCACTACACATGAGGGAGAGAGAGAGCGACAGACCCGCACTACACATGGGGGGGAGAGAGCGACAGACCCCGCACTACACATGGGGGGGAGAGAGCGACAGACCCCGCACTACACATGGGGGAGAGAGAGCGACAGACCCGCACTACACATGAGGGAGAGAGAGCGACAGACCCCGCACTACACATGGGGTAGAGAGAGCGACAGACCCCGCACTACACATGGGAGAGAGAGAGCGACAGACCCCGCACTACACATGGGGAGAGAGAGCGACAGACCCCGCACTACACATGAGGGAGAGAGAGAGCGACAGACCCCGCACTACACATGAGGGAGAGAGAGCGACAGACCCCTCACTATACATGAGGGAGAGAGCGACAGACCCGCACTACACATGAGGGAGAGAGAGCTACAGACCCCGCACTACACATGAGGAGAGAGAGCGACAGACCCCGCACTACACATGAAGGAGAGAGCGACAGACCCCGCACTACACATGGGGGGGGAGAGAGAGCGACAGACCCCGCACTACACATGAGGGAGAGAGAGCGACAGACCCCGCACTACACATGGGGGAGAGAGAGAGCGACAGACCCGCACTACACATGGGGGGAGAGAGAGCGACAGACCCCGCACTACACATGGGGGGAGAGAGAGCGACAGACCCCGCACTACACATGGAGGAGAGAGCGACAGACCCCGCACTACACATGAGGGAGAGAGAGCGACAGACCCCGCACTACACATGGGGGAGAGAGAGCGACAGACCCCGCACTACACATGGGGGAGAGAGAGCGACAGACCCCGCACTACACATGGGGGAGAGAGAGCGACAGACCCCGCACTACACATGAGGGAGAGAGAGCGACAGACCCCGCACTACACATGGGGGGGGAGAGAGCGACAGACCCCGCACTACACATGGGGGAGAGAGAGCGACAGACCCCGCACTACACATGGGGGAGAGAGAGCGACAGACCCCGCACTACACATGAGGGACAGAGAGAGCGACAGACCCCACACTACACATGGGGGAGAGAGAGCGACAGACCCCGCACTACACATGAGGAAGAGAGAGCGACAGACCCCGCACTACACATGAGGGAGAGAGAGCGACAGACCCCGCACTACACATGAGGGAGAGAGAGCGACAGACCCCGCACTACACATGGGGGAGAGAGAGAGCGACAGACCCCGCACTACACATGGGGGAGAGAGAGCGACAGACCCGCACTACACATGAGGGAGAGAGAGCGACAGACCCCGCACTACACATGAGGGAGAGAGAGAGAGCGACAGACCCTGCACTACACATGGAGGAGAGAGAGCGACAGACCCCGCACTACACATGGGGGAGAGAGAGCGACAGACCCCGCACTACACATGAGGGAGAGAGAGCGACAGACCCCGCACTACACATGAGGGAGAGAGAGAGCGACAGACCCTGCACTACACATGGAGGAGAGAGAGCGACAGACCCCGCACTACACATGAGGGAGAGAGAGCGACAGACCCCGCCCTACACATGGGGGGGAGAGAGTGACAGACCCCGCACTACACATGGGGGGGAGAGAGCGACAGACCCCGCACTACACATGGGGGAGAGAGAGCGACAGACCCCGCACTACACATGAGGGAGAGAGAGCGACAGACCCCGCACTACACATGGGGGAGAGAGAGCGACAGACCCCGCACTACACATGAGGGAGAGAGAGAGCGACAGACCACGCACTACACATGGAGGAGAGAGCGACAGACCCCGCACTACACATGGGGGGAGAGAGCGACAGACCCCGCACTACACATGAGGGAGAGAGAGCGACAGACCCCGCACTACACATGGGGGGAGAGAGAGCGACAGACCCCGCACTACACATGGAGAGAGAGAGACAGACCCCGCACTACACATGAGGGAGAGAGAGCGACAGACCACGCACTACACATGGGGGGGAGAGAGCGACAGACCCCGCACTACACATGGAGGAGAGAGAGCGACAGACCCCGCACTACACATGAGGGAGAGAGAGCGACAGACCCCGCACTACACATGGGGGAGAGAGAGAGCGACAGACCCCGCACTACACATAGGGGGGAGAGAGAGCGACAGACCCCGCACTACACATAGGGGGGAGAGAGAGCGACAGACCCCGCACTACACATGAGGGACAGAGAGCGACAGACCCCGCACTACACATGGGGGGAGAGAGAGCGACAGACCCCGCACTACACATGGAGGAGAGAGCGACAGACCCCGCACTACACATGGGGGGGAGAGAGCGACAGACCCCGCACTACACATGAGGGAGAGAGAGCGACAGACCCCGCACTACACATGGGGGAGAGAGAGAGCGACAGACCCGCACTACACATAGGGGGGAGAGAGAGCGACAGACCCCGCACTACACATAAGGGAGAGAGAGCGACAGACCCCGCACTACACATAGGGGGGAGAGAGCGACAGACCCCGCACTACACATAAGGGAGAGAGAGCGACAGACCCCGCACTACACATGGAGTAGAGAGAGCGACAGACCCCGCACTACACATGGAGGAGAGAGAGAGCGACAGACCCCGCACTACACATGGGGGAGAGAGAGCGACAGACCCCGCACTACACATGGGGGAGAGAGAGCGACAGACCCCGCACTACACATGAGGGAGAGAGAGCGACAGACCCCGCACTACACATGGGGGGGATAGAGCGACAGACCCCGCACTACACATGGGGGAGAGAGAGCGACAGACCCCGCACTACACATGGGGGGAGAGAGAGCGACAGACCCCGCACTACACATGGGGGAGAGAGAGCGACAGACCCCGCACTACACATGAGGGACAGAGAGAGCGACAGACCCCACACTACACATGAGGGAGAGAGAGCGACAGACCCCGCACTACACATGAGGGAGAGAGAGCGACAGACCCCGTACTACACATGAGGGAGAGAGAGCGACAGACCCCGTACTACACATGAGGGAGAGAGAGCGACAGACCCCGCACTACACATGAGGAGAGAGAGCGACAGACCCCGCACTACACATGAGGGAGAGAGCGACAGACCCCGTACTACACATGAGGGAGAGAGAGCGACAGACCCCGTACTACACATGAGGGAGAGAGAGCGACAGACCCCGCACTACACATGAGGGAGAGACCGACAGACCCCGCACTACACATGAGGGAGAGAGAGCGACAGACCCCGCACTACACATGAGGGAGAGAGAGCGACAGACCCCGCACTACACATGAGGGAGAGAGAGCGACAGACCCCATACTACACATGAGGGAGAGAGAGCGACAGACCCCGCACTACACATGGGGGAGATGAGAGCGACAGACCCCGCACTACACATGAGGGAGAGAGAGCGACAGACCCCGCACTACACATGAGGGAGAGAGAGCGACAGACCCCGCACTACACATGAGGGAGAGAGAGCGACAGACCCCATACTACACATGAGGGAGAGAGAGCGACAGACCCCGCACTACACATGGGGGAGAGAGAGAGCGACAGACCCCGCACTACACATGGGGGGAGAGAGAGCGACAGACCCCACACTACACATGAGGGAGAGAGAGCGACAGACCCCGCACTACACATGGAGGAGAGAGAGCGACAGACCCCGCACTACACATGGGGGAGAGAAAGCGACAGACCCCGCACTACACATGGGGGAGAGAGAGCGACAGACCCGCACTACACATGAGGAGAGAGAGCGACAGACCCCGCACTACACATGGGGGAGAGAGAGCGACAGACCCCGCACTACACATGGGGGAGAGAGAGCGACAGACCCCGCACTACACATGAGGGAGAGGAGAGCGACAGACCCCGCACTACACATGGGGGAGAGAGAGCGACAGACCCCGCACTACACATGGGGGAGAGAGAGCGACAGACCCCGCACTACACATGGGGGAGAGAGAGCGACAGACCCCCGCACTACACATGGAGGAGAGAGAGCGACAGACCCCG
Organism: Anomaloglossus baeobatrachus; assembly: GCF_048569485.1. Classification (NCBI taxonomy): domain Eukaryota; kingdom Metazoa; phylum Chordata; class Amphibia; order Anura; family Aromobatidae; genus Anomaloglossus; species Anomaloglossus baeobatrachus. Next base: position 959,144,268 of record NC_134353.1, read on the forward strand.
CACTACACATGAGGGAGAGAGAGCGACAGACCCCGTACTACACATGAGGGAGAGAGAGAGCGACAGACCCCGCACTACACATGAGGGAGAGAGAGCGACAGACCCCGCACTACACATGGGGGAGAGAGAGAGCGACAGACCCCGCACTACACATGGGGAGAGAGAGCGACAGACCCCCGCACTACACATGGAGGAGAGAGAGCGACAGACCCTGCACTACACATGGAGGAGAGAGAGCGACAGACCCCGCACTACACATGAGGGAGAGAGAGAGCGACAGACCCCGCACTACACATGAGGGAGAGAGAGAGCGACAGACCCCGCACTACACATGGGGGAGAGAGAGAGACAGACCCTGCACTACACATGGAGGAGAGAGCGACAGACCCCGCACTACACATGGGGGGGGAGAGAGCGACAGACCCCGCACTACACATGGGGGGGAGAGAGCGACAGACCCCGCACTACACATGAGGGAGAGAGAGCGACAGACCCCGCACTACACATGGGGGAGAGAGAGAGCGACAGACCCCGCACTACACATGGGGGGAGAGAGAGCGACAGACCCCGCACTACACATGGAGGAGAGAGCGACAGACCCCGCACTACACATGGGGGGGAGAGAGCGACAGACCCCGCACTACACATGAGGGAGAGAGAGCGACAGACCCCGCACTACACATGGGGGAGAGAGAGAGCGACAGACCCCGCACTACACATGGGGGGAGAGAGAGCGACAGACCCCGCACTACACATGAGGGAGAGAGAGCGACAGACCCCGCACTACACATGGAGGAGAGAGAGCGACAGACCCCGCACTACACATGGAGGAGAGAGAGCGACAGACCCCGCACTACACATGGGGGAGAGAGAGCGACAGACCCCTCACTTCACATGGGGGAGAGAGAGCGACAGACCCCGCACTACACATGGGGGAGAGAGAGCGACAGACCCCGCACTACACATGGGGGAGAGAGAGCGACAGACCCCGCACTACACATGGGGGGGGAGAGAGCGACAGACCCCGCACTACACATGGGGGGGAGAGAGCGACAGACCCCGCACTACACATGGGGGAGAGAGAGCGACAGACCCCGCACTACACAGGGGGAGAGAGCGCGACAGACCCCGCACTACACATGAGGGAGAGAGGAGAGCGACAGACCCCGCACTACACATGGGGGAGAGAGAGCGACAGACCCCGCACTACACATGAGGGAGAAGAGAGCGACAGACCCCGCACTACACATGAGGGAGAGAGCGACAGACCCCGCACTACACATGAAGGGAGAGAGCGACAGACCCCGCATTACACATGGGGGAGAGAGAGCGACAGACCCCGCACTACACATGAGGGAGAGAGAGCGACAGACCCCGCACTACACATGGGGGAGAGAGAGAGCGACAGACCCCGCATTACACATGGGGGGGAGAGAGCGACAGACCCCGCACTACACATGAGGGAGAGAGAGCGACAGACCCCGCACTACACATGGGGGAGAGAGAGAGCGACAGACCCCGCACTACACATGGGGGGAGAGAGAGCGACAGACCCCGCACTACACATGGAGGAGAGAGCGACAGACCCGCACTACACGTGGAGGAGAGAGCGACAGACCCCGCACTACACATGGGGGATAGAGAGCGACAGACCCCGCACTACACATGAGGGAGAGAGAGCGACAGACCCCGCACTACACATGGGGAGAGAGAGAGCGACAGACCCCGCACTACACATAAGGGAGAGAGAGCGACAGACCCCGCACTACACATGGAGGAGAGAGTGCGACAGACCCCGCACTACACATGGAGGAGAGAGAGCGACAGACCCCGCACTACACATGGGGGAGAGAGAGCGACAGACCCCGCACTACACATGAGGGAGAGAGAGCGACAGACCCCGCACTACACATGGGGGAGAGAGAGCGACAGACCCCGCACTACACATGGGGGAGAGAGAGCGACAGACCCCGCACTACACATGGGGAGAGAGAGCGACAGACCCCTCACTACACATGAGGGAGAGAGAGCGACAGACCCCGCACTACACATGGGGGAGAGAGAGCGACAGACCCCGCACTACACATGAGGGAGAGAGAGCGACAGACCCCGCACTACACATGAGGGAGAGAGAGCGACAGACCCCGCACTACACATGAGGGAGAGAGAGCGACAGACCCCGCACTACACATGGGGGAGAGAGAGAGCGACAGACCCCGCACTACACATGAGGGAGAGAGAGAGCGACAGACCCCGCACTACACATGGAGGAGAGAGTGCGACAGACCCCGCACTACACATGGAGGAGAGAGAGCGACAGACCCCGCACTACACATGGGGGAGAGAGAGCGACAGACCCCGCACTACACATGAGGGAGAGAGAGCGACAGACCCCGCACTACACATGGGGGAGAGAGAGCGACAGACCCCGCACTACACATGGGGGAGAGAGAGCGACAGACCCCGCACTACACATGGGGGAGAGAGAGCGACAGACCCCGCACTACACATGGGAGAGAGAGCGACAGACCCCTCACTACACATGAGGGAGAGAGAGCGACAGACCCCGCACTACACATGGGGGAGAGAGAGCGACAGACCCCGCACTACACATGGGGGGAGAGAGAGCGACAGACCCCGCACTACACATGAGGGAGAGAGCGACAGACCCCGCACTACACATGGGGGAGAGAGAGCGACAGACCCCACACTACACATGGGGGAGAGAGAGCGACAGACCCCGCACTACACATGGGGGAGAGAGAGAGCGACAGACCCCGCACTACACATGGGGGGAGAGAGAGCGACAGACCCCGCACTACACATGAGGGAGAGAGAGCGACAGACCCCGCACTACACATGGAGGAGAGAGAGCGACAGACCCCGCACTACACATGGGGGAGAGAGAGCGACAGACCCCGCACTTCACATGGGGGAGAGAGAGCGACAGACCCCGCACTACACATGGGGGAGAGAGAGCGACAGACCCCGCACTACACATGGGGGAGAGAGAGCGACAGACCCCGCACTACACATGGGGGGGAGAGAGCGACAGACCCCGCACTACACATGGGGGGGAGAGAGCGACAGACCCCGCACTACACATGGGGGAGAGAGAGCGACAGACCCCGCACTACACATGAGGGAGAGAGAGCGACAGACCCCGCACTACACATGGGGAGAGAGAGAGCGCGACAGACCCCGCACTACACATGGGGGAGAGAGCGCGACAGACCCCGCACTACACATGAGGGAGAGAGAGCGACAGACCCCGCACTACACATGAGGGAGAGAGAGCGACAGGCCCCGCACTACACATGGGGGAGAGAGAGCGACAGACCCAGCACTACACATGAGGGAGAGAGAGCGACAGACCCCGCACTACACATAAGGGAGAGAGAGAGCGACAGACCCCGCACTACACATGGGGGAGAGAGAGCGACAGACCCCGCACTTCACATGGGGGAGAGAGAGCGACAGACCCCGCACTACACATGGGGGAGAGAGAGCGACAGACCCCGCACTACACATGGGGGAGAGAGAGCGACAGACCCCGCACTACACATGGGGGGGAGAGAGCGACAGACCCCGCACTAAACATGGGGGGGAGAGAGCGACAGACCCCGCACTACACATGGGGGAGAGAGAGCGACAGACCCCGCACTACACATGGGGGAGAGAGAGCGACAGACCCCGCACTACACATGAGGGAGAGAGAGAGCGACAGACCCCGCACTACACATGGGGGAGAGAGAGCGACAGACCCCGCACTACACATGGGGGGGAGAGAGCGACAGACCCCGCACTACACATGGGGGGGAGAGAGCGACAGACCCCGCACTACACATGGGGGAGAGAGAGCGACAGACCCCGCACTACACATGGGGGAGAGAGAGCGACAGACCCCGCACTACACATGAGGGAGAGAGAGAGCGACAGACCCCGCACTACACATGAGGGAGAGAGCGACAGACCCCGCATTACACATGGGGGAGAGAGAGCGACAGACCCCGCACTACACATGAGGGAGAGAGAGCGACAAACCCTGCACTACACATGGGGGAGAGAGAGAGCGACAGACCCCGCACTACACATAAGGGAGAGAGAGCGACAGACCCCGCACTACACATAAGGGAGAGAGAGCGACAGACCCCGCACTACACATGGGGGAGAGAGAGAGCGACAGACCCCGCACTACACATGGGGGGAGAGAGAGCGACAGACCCCGCACTACACATGGAGGAGAGAGCGACAGACCCCGCACTACACATGGGGGGGAGAGAGCGACAGACCCCGCACTACACATGAGGGAGAGAGAGCGACAGACCCCGCACTACACATGGGGGAGAGAGAGCGACAGACCCCGCACTACACATGGGGGGGAGAGAGCGACAGACCCCGCACTACACATGGGGGAGAGAGAGCGACAGACCCCGCACTACACATGGGGGAGAGAGAGCGACAGACCCCGCACTACACATGAGGGAGAGAGAGAGCGACAGACCCCGCACTACACATGAGGGAGAGAGCGACAGACCCCGCATTACACATGGGGGAGAGAGAGCGACAGACCCCGCACTACACATGAGGGAGAGAGAGCGACAAACCCTGCACTACACATGGGGGAGAGAGAGAGCGACAGACCCCGCACTACACATAAGGGAGAGAGAGCGACAGACCCCGCACTACACATGGAGGAGAGAGTGCGACAGACCCCGCACTACACATGGAGGAGAGAGAGCGACAGACCCCGCACTACACATGGGGGAGAGAGAGCGACAGACCCCGCACTACACATGGGGGGGAGAGAGCGACAGACCCCGCACTACACATGTGGGAGAGAGAGCGACAGACCCCGCACTACACATGGGGGAGAGAGAGCGACAGACCCCGCACTACACATGGGGAGAGAGAGCGACAGACCCCACACTACACATGGGGGAGAGAGAGCGACAGACCCCGCACTACACATGAGGGAGAGAGAGCGACAGACCCCGCACTACACATGGGGGAGAGAGAGAGCGACAGACCCCGCACTACACATGGGGGGAGAGAGAGCGACAGACCCCGCACTACACATGGGGGGAGAGAGAGCGACAGACCCCGCACTACACATGAGGGAGAGAGAGCGACAGACCCCGCACTACACATGGGGGAGAGAGAGAGCGACAGACCCCGCACTACACATGGGGGGAGAGAGAGCGACAGACCCCGCACTACACATGGGGGGAGAGAGAGCGACAGACCCCGCACTACACATGGGGGGAGAGAGAGCGACAGACCCCGCACTACACATGGAGGAGAGAGCGACAGACCCTGCACTACACATGGGGGGGAGAGAGCGCCAGACCCCGCACTACACATGAGGGAGAGAGAGCGACAGACCCCGCACTACACATGGGGGAGAGAGAGAGCGACAGACCCCGCACTACACATAAGGGAGAGAGAGCGACAGACCCCGCACTACACATGGAGGAGAGAGTGCGACAGACCCCGCACTACACATGGAGGAGAGAGAGCGACAGACCCCGCACTACACATGGGGGAGAGAGAGCGACAGACCCCGCACTACACATGAGGGAGAGAGAGCGACAGACCCCGCACTACACATGGGGGGGAGAGAGCGACAGACCCCGCACTACACATGGGGGAGAGAGAGCGACAGACCCCGCACTAAACATGGGGGAGAGAGAGCGACAGACCCCGCACTACACATGGGGAGAGAGAGCGACAGACCCCACACTACACATGGGGGAGAGAGAGCGACAGACCCCGCACTACACATGAGGGAGAGAGAGCGACAGACCCCGCACTACACATGAGGGAGAGAGAGCGACAGACCCCGCACTACACATGGGGGAGAGAGAGAGCGACAGACCCCGCACTACACATGGGGGGAGAGAGAGCGACAGACCCCGCACTACACATGAGGGAGAGAGAGCGACAGACCCCGCATTACACATGGAGGAGAGAGAGCGACAGACCCCGCACTACACATGGAGGAGAGAGAGCGACAGACCCCGCACTACACTTGGGGGAGAAAGAGCGACAGACCCCGCACTACACATAGGGGAGAGAGAGCGACAGACCCCGCACTACACTTGAGGGAGAGAGAGAGCGACAGACCCCGCACTACACATGAGGGAGAGAGAGCGACAGACCCCGCACTACACATGGGGGAGAGAGAGAGCGACAGACCCCGCACTACACATGGGGGGAGAGAGAGCGACAGACCCCGCACTACACATGGAGGAGAGAGCGACAGACCCCGCACTACACATGGGGGGGAGAGAGCGACAGACCCCGCACTACACATGAGGGAGAGAGAGCGACAGACCCCGCACTACACATGGGGGAGAGAGAGAGCGACAGACCCCGCACTACACATGGGGGGAGAGAGAGCGACAGACCCCGCACTACACATGGAGGAGAGAGAGCGACAGACCCCGCACTACACAAGGAGGAGAGAGAGCGACAGACCCCGCACTACACATGGGGGAGAGAGAGCGACAGACCCCGCACTACACATGAGGGAAAGAGAGCGACATACCCCACACTACACATGAGGGAGAGAGAGCGACAGACCCCCCACTACACATGGGGGAGAGAGAGCGACAGACCCCGCACTACACATGAGGGAGAGAGAGCGACAGACCCCGCACTACACATGGGGGAGAGAGAGACAGACCCCGCACTACACATGAGGGAGAGAGAGCGACATACCCCACACTACACATGAGGGAGAGAGAGCGACAGACCCCGCACTACACATGGGGGGGGGAGAGAGCGACAGACCCCGCACTACACATGGGGGGGGAGAGAGCGACAGACCCCGCACTACACATGGGGGGGGAGAGAGCGACAGACCCCGCACTACACATGAGGGAGAGAGAGCGACAGACCAAGCACTACACATGGGGGGGGAGAGAGCGACAGACCCCGCACTACACATGAGGGAGAGAGAGCGACAGACCCCGCACTACACATGGGGGAGAGAGAGCGACAGACCCCGCACTACACATGAGGTAGAGAGAGCGACAGACCCCACAATACACATGGGGGAGAGAGAGCGACAGACCCCACAATACACATGGGGGAGAGAGAGCGACAGACCCTGCACAACACATGGGGGAGAGAGAGCGACAGACCCCGCACAACACATGGGGGAGAGAGAGCGACAGACCCCGCACTACACATGGGGGAGAGAGAGCGACAGACCCTGCACTACACATAAGGGAGAGAGAGCGACAGACCCCGCAATACACATGGGGGAGAGAGAGCGACAGACCCCACAATACACATGGGGGAGAGAGAGCGACAGACCCCGCACTACACATGAGGGAGAGAGAGCGACAGACCCCGCACTACACATGGAGGAGAGAGAGCGACAGACCCCGCACTACACATGAGGGAGAGAGCGACAGACCCCGCACTACACATGGGGGAGAGAGAGCGACAGACCCCGCACTACACATGGGGGAGAGAGAGCGACAGACCCCACACTACACATGGGGGAGAGAGAGCGACAGACCCCGCACTACACATGGGGGAGAGAGAGCGACAGACCCCGCACTACACATGAGGGAGAGAGAGCGACAGACCCCGCACTACACATGGGGGAGAGAGAGCGACAGACCCCGCACTACGCATGAGGGGGATAGAGCGACAGGCCCCGCACTACACATGAGGGGGAGAGAGAGCGACAGACCCCGCACTACACATAAGGGAGAGAGAGCGACAGACCCCGCACTACACATGAGGGAGAGAGCGACAGACCCCGCACTACACATGAGGGAGAGAGAGCGGCAGACCCCGCACTACACATGAGGGAGAGAGCGACAGACCCCGCACTACACATGAGGGAGAGAGCGACAGACCCCGCACTACACATGGGAGAGAGAGAGCGGCAGACCCCGCACTACACATGAGGGAGAGAGCGACAGAGCCCGCACTACACATGGGGGAGAGAGAGCGACAGACCCCACACTACACATGGGGGAGAGAGAGCGACAGACCCTGCACTACACATGGGGGAGAGAGAGCGACAGACCCTGCACAACACATGGGGGAGAGAGAGCGACAGACCCCGCACTACACATGGGGGAGAGAGAGCGACAGACCCTGCACTACACATAAGGGAGAGAGAGCGACAGACCCCACAATACACATGGGGGAGAGAGAGCGACAGACCCCACAATACACATGGGGGAGAGAGAGCGACAGACCCTGCACAACACATGGGGGAGAGAGCGACAGACCCCGCACTACACATGAGGGAGAGAGAGCGACAGACCCCGCACTACTCATGGGGGAGAGAGAGCGACAGACCCCGCACTACTCATGGGGGAGAGAGCGACAGACCCCGCACTACACATGGAGGAGAGAGAGAGAGCGACAGACCCCGCACTACACATGAGGGAGAGAGAGACAGACCCCGCACTACACATGAGGGAGGGAGAGAGAGAGCGACAGACCCCGCACTACACATGGGGGAGAGAGAGCGACAGACCCCGCACTACACATGGGGGAGAGAGAGCGACAGACCCCGCACTACACATGGAGGAGAGAGAGCGACAGACCCCGCACTACACATGAGGGAGAGAGAGACAGACTCCGCACTACACATGGGGGAGAGAGAGTGACAGACCCCACACTACACATGGGGGAGAGAGAGCGACAGACCCCGCACTACACATGAGGGAGAGAGCGACAGACCCCGCACTACACATGGGGGAGAGAGAGCGACAGACCCCGCACTACACATGGGGGAGAGAGAGCGACAGACCCCACACTACACATGGGGGAGAGAGAGCGACAGACCCCGCACTACACATGGGGGAGAGAGAGCGACAGACCCCACACTACACATGGGGGAGAGAGAGCGACAGACCCCGCACTACACATGAGGGGGAGAGAGCGACAGGCCCCGCACTACACATGAGGGGGAGAGAGAGCGACAGACCCCGCACTACACATGAGGGAGAGAGAGCGACAGACCCCGCACTACACATGAGGGAGAGAGCGACAGACCCCGCACTACACATGAGGGAGAGAGAGCGACAGACCCCGCACTACACATGAGGGAGAGAGCGACAGACCCCGCACTACACATGGGAGAAAGAGAGCGGCAGACCCCGCACTACACATGAGGGAGAGAGCGACAGACCCCGCACTACACATGGGGGAGAGAGAGCGACAGACCCCACACTACACATGGGGGAGAGAGAGCGACAGACCCCGCACTACACATGAGGGAGAGAGCGACAGACCCCGCACTACACATGGGGAAGAGAGAGCGACAGACCCCGCACTACACATGGGGGAGAGAGAGCGACAGACCCTGCACTACATATAAGGGAGAGAGAGCGACAGACCCCACAATACACATGGGGGAGAGAGAGCGACAAACCCCACAATACACATGGGGGAGAGAGAGCGACAGACCCTGCACTACACATGGGGGAGAGAGAGCGACAGACCCCGCACTACACATGGGGGAGAGAGAGTGACAGACCCCGCACTACACGTGAGGGAGAGAGAGCGACAGACCCCACAATACACATGGGGGAGAGAGAGCGACAGACCCCGCACTACACATGAGGGAGAGAGAGCGACAGACCCCGCACTACACATGGGGGAGAGAGAGCGACAGACCCCGCACTACACATGAGGGAGAGAGAGCGACAGACCCCGCACTACACATGAGAGAGCGACAGACCCCGCACTACACATGGGGGAGAGCGACAGACCCCGCACTTCACATGGGGGAGAGAGGACAGACCCCGCACTACACGAGAGAGCGACAGACCCCGCACTACTCATGGGGGAGAGAGAGAGAGCGACAGACCCCGCACTACACATGGGGGAGAGAGAGAGCGACAGACCCCGCACTACACATGAGGGAGGGAGAGAGAGAGCGACAGACCCCGCACTACACATGGGGGAGAGAGAGCGACAGACCCCGCACTACACATGGGGGAGAGAGAGCTACAGACCCCGCACTATACATGGGGGAGAGAGAGCGACAGACCCCGCACTACACATGAGGGAGAGAGAGTGACAGACCCCGCACTACTCATGGGGGAGAGAGCGACAGACCCCGCACTACTCATGGGGGAGAGAGCGACAGACCCCGCACTACACATGGAGGAGAGAGAGAGAGCGACAGACCCCGCACTACACATGGGGGAGAGAGAGAGCGACAGACCCCGCACTACACATGAGGGAGGGAGAGAGAGAGCGACAGACCCCGCACTACACATGGGGGAGAGAGAGCGACAGACCCCGCACTACACATGGGGGAGAGAGAGCGACAGACTCCACACTACACATGAGGGAGAGAGAGCGACAGACCCCGCACTACACATGAGGGAGAGAGAGCGACAGACCCCGCACTACACATGAGGGAGAGAGAGCGACAGACCCCGCACTACACATGGGGGAGAGAGAGCGACAGATCGCACTACACATGAGAGAGAGAGAGAGCGACAGACCCCGCACTACACATGAGGGGGAGAGAGAGAGCGACAGACCCCGCACTACACATGAGGGAGAGAGCGACAGACCCCGCACTACACATGAGGGAGAAGAGAGCGACAGACCCCGCACTACACATGAGGGAGAGAGAGCGACAGACCCCGCACTACACATGAGGGAGAGAGAGCGACAGACCCCGCACTACACATGAGGAGAGAGAGCGACAGACCCCGCACTACACATGAGGAGAGAGAGCGACAGACCCCTGCACTACACATGAGGAGAGAGAGCGACAGACCCCGCACTACACATGAGGGAGAGAGAGCGTCAGACCCCGCACTACACATGGGGGAGAGAGAGCGACAGACCCCCGCACTACACATGGGGGAGAGAGAGCGACAGACCCCGCACTACACATGGGGGAGAGAGAGCGACAGACCCCGCACTACACATGGGGGAGAGAGAGCGACAGACCCTGCACTACACATGAGGAGAGAGAGCGACAGACCCCGCACTACACATGAGGAGAGAGAGCGACAGACCCCGCACTACACATGAGGGAGAGAGCGACAGACCCCGCACTACACATGAGGGAGAGAGAGCGACAGACCCCGCACTACACATGAGGGAGAGAGAGCGACAGACCCCGCACTACACATGAGGAGAGAGAGCGACAGACCCCGCACTACACATGAGGAGAGAGAGCGACAGACCCCGCACTACACATGGAGGAGAGAGAGCGACAGACCCTGCACTACACATGAGGAGAGAGAGCGACAGACCCCACACTACACATGAGGGAGAGAGAGCGACAGACCCCGCACTACACATGAGGGAGAGAGAGCGACAGACCCTGCACTACACATGAAGAGAGAGAGCGACAGACCCTGCACTACACATGAGGGAGAGAGAGCGACAGACCCCGCACTACACATGGGGGAGAGAGAGCGACAGACCCCGCACTACACATGGGGGAGAGAGAGCGACAGACCCCGCACTACACATGGGGGAGAGAGAGCGACAGACCCCGCACTACACATGGGAGAGAGAGAGCGACAGACCCTGCACTACACATGAGGGAGAGAGAGCGACAGACTCCGCACTACACATGAGGGAGAGAGAGCGACAGACCCCGCACTACACATGGGGGAGAGAGAGCGACAGACCCCGCACTACACATGGGGGAGAGAGAGCGACAGACCCCGCACTACACATGGGGGAGAGAGAGCGACAGACCCCGCACTACACATGGGAGAGAGAGAGCGACAGACCCTGCACTACACATGAGGAGAGAGAGCGACAGACCCCGCACTACACATGAGGAGAGAGAGCGACAGACCCCGCACTACACATGAGGAGAGAGAGCGACAGACCCTGCACTACACATGAGGAGAGAGAGCGACAGACCCCGCACTACACATGGGGGAGAGAGCGACAGACCACAGAGGGAATATACTAGTCACTACTATAGGGATCTTTATTGTATATCTCTTTTTCGCTCCAGGACGTGTTTGTGTGTTACATTTCTATTGTCTTTTCCTTCTAGACCTGTTTCCTCTCTCCACATTTGAGTGGAATCTGAATAACGTTGGTTCCAGGGAGGCTATCCACTTCTTAAACAGGTGAGTTCTGTAATCGGGGTACACTAATGGGGTTCTGGGTTTGGTGACATTTTGTCAGATTTTATTCGTCAGCAATTAACTTGACATTCTACATCATCTTTTAATTACTTAGGAACCATTTATCCTAATTCATCTATTTGATTCCCAGCATAACCCGGTAGCACGAGTGTATTACCCGTCACCTGCCCGAGGCCCAGGCAAATTTTAAAGCACGTATTAATTATTATACATTTTTATACTGTTAACTATAAATTGTATAGCACCTTGAGCGGTGAGAGTTATATACAATTTTTATTCTACACTTTTATGTACCATCCGCGGTAGAAAACCAGCATGTAAGTTGAAAAAATGTGTTATGTCCGCTCCTGTTCTTATTCAGCTCAACCTCCTGAGGCCGTTCATCATGGAGGTGGATGCTTCTGAAGTTGGGGTAGGAGCTGTGGTGTCTCAAGGTCCTAAAACATTACCCAGCTTGCGGCCATGTGCCTCTTTCTCTGAAAAAAATTTCTCGCCTGCAGAGAAGAATTATGACGTTGGAATTTGTCACCTTCTTGCTGTGAAACTTGCGTTTGAGGAATGGAGGCATTTTTTGAAGGGAACTGTTCATCAAATCACGGTTGTTACTGCCCATAAAAATCTGGCATATATTGAATTAGCTACACTGTTGACCCCTAGACAGACCAGGGGGTCATTATTTTTCTTTAGATATCATTTTTCCATCACGTTCAGACCAGGCTCTAAAAACGTGAAGGCTGACGCTTTGTCATGAAGTCTGGATTCTATATCTTCTCCAGAACCTCCATCCTCCATTCTTTTTTAGGGTATTGTTATTGCCATGGTGTCCTCAGAGTTGGAGATAGAAATATGTGATGTTCAGACATTGGCTCCTTCCACTGCTCCAGAGTCCAAGTTATTTGTTCCTGTTTACCTGAGGTTGTTTGTTACAGGAATTTCATGACTCGGTGTTAAGTGGTCACCCTGGGGTCACGGCCACCTTGAGGGCTATTTCCAGGATCTTCTGGTGGTCTTCTATGCATAACACTGTCAAGAATTTTGTATCCGCTTGTGACACCTGTGCACGCGCTAAAGTAAGTCGTCACCTGCCAGCCAGGGAATTGGCTCCATTACCAATTCCTGAAAGACCGTGGACCCGTCTGTCCATGGATTTCATTACCGACATACCTATGTCTGGTGGGAAGACTGTTATTTGGGTAGTAGTTCACCAATTTAGTAAACAAGCACACTTTGTTCTGTTTTCGGGATTACCCAATGCCGAGACTCTCTCCATGGTGTTCATCAGTCGTCTGGTGATGTTGTATGGTATCCCCCTGAATATCGTGTCCGATAGAGGGGTGTCAATTATTTCTAAATTTGGAGGGCATTCTGTAAAAGATTGGGCATTGATTTGTCATTTTCCTTGGCTTGTCACCCTGAAACCAACGGGCAGACCAAAAGGACGAATCAGTCATTGGAACAGATTTTAAGGTGTTTTGTTGCAACTCAGCAGGAGGAGTGGTGCTCGTTCTAACCTCTTGCAGAGTTCACCTTCAACAGTCGAGCCAATCAGTCTACTGGAACCATGCCATTCTTTTGTAATTATAGTTTTCATCCCCATTTAAGAGAATTTTCTTGGATTAGTTCTGGATGCCCTGGAGTAGAAGTAGTCGTACAAAAACTTGGGTATGTCTGAAGGGAGGTACAAAAGAATATTAGGGTGGTCCAATTTCACCAGAAACAAAAGGATGATAGGAAACGTTCTTCAGGTCTCATTTTTAAGGTGGGAGATAAGGTGTGGTTGTCTTCCAAGTATATCAAGCTCAAGGTACCCTCGACAAAGTTGGGTCCGAAAGTTATTGGGCCATATGAGGTCTTGGAGGTGGTCAATCCAGTGGTCTTTAAACTGAGACTCCCTCAGTCATTTCTCCTCCTGAATGTTTTTCATAAGTCCCTGTTGAAAAAGTTTGTTCCCTCAGCTTTGTCTCCCTCATCCCTGCCTCCTCCTGTTCCCATTGATGAAGGTTTGGTATATGAGGTGCAAGAGGATCGTTGACTTTATACGGTCGGAATCCCTTTAGTACTTTATAAGGTATATAAACCCGAACAGAGATCCTGGGTTCCGACTCAATCAGTGACAGCCAGTCGATTGGTCAGGGCTTTTCATCAGAGGTTTCCTGAGAAACCTGTGGCCCCCCTTTCAAGAGGGTGTACTGTCACAATTCCTCTGTGCAGAGCATCTTGCACTGGAGATGATCTGCTGTGTTTTCTAGACTGCTGAGCTGGCATGTTGATTGACTGTGTAGGATTTCATTCTGGTTCTGAGAGGTGTGTGCTCAGGTGTTTCATCTTCCTGGTAATTTCCCGGTTTCTTTACTGAGCATGTTCCCCCAGAATCTTGCGCCAGTCATACATTCTGGTTTGGTAGTTGTGCTGTTACCCTGTGTATTTGCTTTGTTCTGATCTCTGTGTTCTGACCCCGTACAGTTGCTTGACTTCTCTTTGCCTGCTCTCTGTTCCTGTCGTGACTTCTTGGCCTTTGACCCTGGACCTTTATCTGACAACGTCTCAGTGTTCTCTCTGAAGTTATTACGTGTCTTCCTAGAATATGGACCCCAGATCGTGATCTGACTACAACTGAATTCTCCCTGTGTCCATACGTGTCCTCCTGTTACCTGACCGCTGCTTTCCTGACTACTCTTTCGTCTGTAGAACCCGTAAGTAGTGGGTTGCATTACAGTTGCCTTTTAGTAGTCTAACACATATAGCAGAGTTCATGTCCTACTGTCTCTCTTAAGAGCCTCGCATGATACGCATTTTGGCCACCACAAAATACTGGTTGTGCACCTTTCTTGATCCACTTTACAAGGGGAAATTTCCATCTCTCCTTCCGGTGTCAAAAAGGGCTAATAAAATGCAACAATACCAGAAGGCCATTGTTGAACAGTTGCTCAAAACATTCCCCTCAGACAATTCTGGCATCAGAGCGAGGTACTACTTCTTTGGACAACCAAGGATTAGAGAGAAGGGTCATGCACATCAGGTGCAACACAGGCAGGGGCCTGGGAAAGTTTCATCAAACTGTTCCATCACCAAGGGAGAAGTTGACGAAGATGGTGAAGGAGTATACCTAGGCGACCGTAGCAGCGTCCTCCTTGATTGCTCAGTGTCATATAACTATTGAGTATTTAAGCTGGACACGTGGCACAAACTCTCCTTGGAGGTGCTGGCCTGCCCTGCCGCTAGCATCTTGTCTGAGCGGGGTTTTAGGTCCAGCTGAGCCAACATAACATATAGGTGCAGCCGCCTATCACAGGAAAATGCAGAAATGATGACTCGGGCTGGATTTCCCGAGACTTTGTCACCCCTCCAGATGACACCAAGCAATCCTAAAATCACCCAAAATGTTCAGTTTTGTAAGTTGTATAAATGTGCATCCCTTTCCATCATAACAAGGATATGTGTTGGTTTTTTTTTGGTTCTCGGATCCTACTCCTCTTTTTCCACCGTGTCTTGATGCTCATCATGATATATATATACCCTCAGGGGTAATGTTTTGTCTGCCCCTTCACATAGTACATTGGCTCTACCACTCTCGGAGTGTCACTCCTTACCAATGATAACACAATATTTTGTAGGCCTTCTTCACTGTCTCTTCCAGTGTGTATCAGCGAGCCACCTTCTCATTTTTTTGTCAGCCCTTGGACATTGTGGGACACCAGCACTGACACGCTCGGTCCTATGTGGTCCTTAACCTGAGCTCTGCACCAGCTCCCTGTTACCTGAATAATACGCTCCACAGATCTCTTTTCTCTCTGGGCCATATTCTCTGATTTGTTCTGTGTAAACTCTCCTAGGGACACGTTCTATCTTTTGAGAAGCTGTTGATCTGCCTGGTTCTGAATTTGGCAGATTAAGTTCCCAGGGTTGAGCCGAGTGCACACGAACACTTCAGGCTCCTTTCCTGGAGGAAGCTGTGTATACATCAAATGCAAGAACATTATTAAAGATTAATTTTACAGACCCTAAATGAATCTTTGGATTTTGAGCTCCATTTTACGGACACTGGTTTCACGTGGGTATAACAAACAGGCCCTGAATGCGACTCACAGAGAGGGATGAGGCAGTGGTGACTTTGGACTGTTTTTTGTTTACACAGGCTGAGGTATTGGGGTGTAGGAACTCAACGTAAGCTCGCGGGGATACAATAAACACACTCAATTAATGTGGATTCAGGATATACAAGCAATGACTGTAACTCTTTATTAGCTTGTTACCTTGAAAACTACCCAGAAGAACACTCCTTTAACATATGTCATAACATTCGATTAAGCCCTGTCAGGTCACCCACTAACCTGGTTGACTTTCTTGAGAGAGTATCAGCGGAGTGGGTCTACGTCCCTCCAGCTACCACCCTGAGATCTTGGGGGTAACTGGCTAGAGCTATCGTCTCTCTTAAAGGGTTATACTATGCCCTCAGATACAGAACAAATCAGCAGGAAGCGGAGGCCACGCCGTGACCATGACCGTGATCTAGACTGGTGGCATCTGCAGCTTGACCATGTTGCTCGAGCTTGAGGTCTTGACATGTGATGTCTGCACTGCAGCTTGACCTTGTAGCTTGGAATCTTGACAGACAGCGTCTGCGGGCAGATCACTGGAGGGACTTAACTCACACACTCCACGGCTGGCAATCAGCTTACTCATTACTCGTAACATCCCTCATCGTCTGCTCGCTTCTGCTTCTTGGTGCCAATCCCACCCTTCTGCCGCTGCCCTATTCTTTTATATCTAGCTGCTGCTCCACAGTTCCCACTTAACCTAGTCCTCTTCAGAAACGCTTCCAAATAGAAAATACATTCTCATTTCTTGGTTCCAGCGGCTTCTTTGGGCAGCAGAGGGCAGTATTCCTTTGCTAGTCCCATAAGACCGATCTAAAAGTACAGGCTGTCGGAGCCACTTCTCTATATGGGGACGACTGGCCACGATACAGACTGTAGCTTTTCATACTTTATCCTAAAACGACAAAATTTGTAATTTTCTCTTCTGAGCTAAATTTTCCTGACACAGGTTACTCGTTCACGACTAGCCTTATTCCTAAAAGGACAAAATCTGATTCTGTAGCATCTGAGCTAAATATTACAGTCACTGGCCTGGGAGCTGGGAGGGTGTAATGACATTGTCTACGATTTTTTTATAGTCTTCTCTTGCCGATATTGGACCTGATGTGTGTCTTCCTCGTTTCTCGTCCTTGGTTGCACAAGGAACTCGGACCTCTGCTGCCAGGGTGGTTAAATGGGAATCTATATACTAAATTACTTGTTTGACAAGGGCCTTCTGGTATTGCACCATTTTACCAACCCACTCCGCCGCAGGAAGGAGAGTTGTAAAGTTCTTCTTGTATCGGTGGTCAAGACGGGTGAACAACACCAATTACCCAGTGTTGACCAAAGTGCGTATTACGAGCGGGTCACGGGAAAAGCAGCAGAACATAAAGTTATCCATGTGTGCCAGACTCCCAAAAGATCATACTTCCCTACCCCCAAAAGGAAGACGACTCTTTATCTATACCTCATCTCCTCCTTCTAACATTTCTGGAGCATTAGCTAACAACAATTTTTAAAAAGTTCTCCTTGTAGCATTGGTCAAGACGGATGAGCAACAACCATTACTCACTGTGGGCCAAAATTATCTGCCAATGAGATCAGTTACATTACTTGCAACACATTAAACTGATGATCTGTCCCCTAAAATTGGGAAGCCAATAAAAATGGCCCTCTCAAATTTATCTAAGGGCTGCTGCCTGAGGTCCCTCCCAAACGTATAGCTTACGGTTCTCCCAAATTAATAGTAGAGGGCTGCCTGAGTGCCCTCCGAAATGTACAGTGCCTACAAGTAGTCTTCAACCCCCTGCAGATTTAGCAGGTTTGATAAGATGCAAATAAGTTAGAGTCTGCAAACTTCAAACAAGAGCAGGATTTATTAACAGATGCATAAATCTTACAAACCAACAAGTTATGTTGCTCAGTTAAATTTTAATAAATTTTCAACATAAAAGCGTGGGTCAATTATTATTCAACCCCTAGGTTTAATATTTTGTGGAATAACCCTTGTTTGCAATTACAGCTAATAATCGTCTTTTATAAGACCTGATAAGGCCGGCACAGGTCTCTGGAGTTATCTTGGCCCACTCCTCCATGCAGATCTTCTCCAAGTTATCTTGGTTCTTTGGGTGTCTCATGTGGACTTTAATCTTGAGCTCCTTCCACAAGTTTTCAATTGGGTTAAGGTCAGGAAACTGACTAGGCCACTGCAACACCTTGATTTTTTCCCTCTTGAACCAGGCCTTGGTTTTCTTGGCTGTGTGCTTTGGGTCGTTGTCTTGTTGGAAGATGAAATGACGACCCATCTTAAGATCCTTGATGGAGGAGCGGAGTTTCTTGGCCAAAATCTCCAGGTAGGCCGTGCTATCCATCTTCCCATGGATGCGGACCAGATGGCCAGGCCCGTTGGCTGAGAAACAGCCCCACAGCATGATGCTGCCACCACCATGCTTGACTGTAGGGATGGTATTCTTGGGGTCGTATGCAGTGCCATCCAGTCTCCAAACGTCACGTGTGTGGTTGGCACCAAAGATCTCGATCTTTGTCTCATCAGACCAGAGAACCTTGAACCAGTCTGTCTCAGAGTCCTCCAAGTGATCATGAGCAAACTGTAGACGAGCCTTGACATGACGCTTTGAAAGTAAAGGTACCTTACGGGCTCGTCTGGAACGGAGACCATTGCGGTGGAGTACGTTACTTATGGTATTGACTGAAACCAATGTCCCCACTGCCATGAGATCTTCCCGGAGCTCCTTCCTTGTTGTCCTTGGGTTAGCCTTGACTCTTTGGACAAGCCTGGCCTCGGCACGGGGGGAAACTTTCAAAGGCTGTCCAGGCCGTGGAAGGCTAACAGTAATTCCATAAGCCTTCCACTTCCGGATGATGCTCCCAACAGTAGAGACAGGTAGGCCCAACTCCTTGGAAAGGGTTTTGTACCCCTTGCCAGTCTTGTGACCCTCCACGATCTTGTCTCTGATGGCCTTGGAATGCTCCTTTGTCTTTCCCATGTTGACCAAGTATGAGTGCTGTTCACAAGTTTGTGGAGGGTCTTAATTAGTCAGAAAAGGCTGGAAAAAGAGATAATTAATCCAAACATGTGAAGCTCATTGTTCTTTGTGCCTGAAATACTTCTTAATACTTTAGGGGAACCAAACAGAATTCTGGTGGATTGAGGGGTTGAATAATAAATGACCTCTGAATAAACTTTTCACAATTTAAAATAAAAATAAAAAAATAAATAACATTCTTTTTTGCTGCATTTCACACTTCCAGGCTGATCTACAGTCCAAATGTCACAATGCCAAGCTAATTCCGAATGTGTAAACCTGCTACATCTGCAGGGGGTTGAATACTACTTGTAGGCACTGTATGTGCCAGCCAACGCTCAGTGGTGACACCATTGCATTAAGTTTGGGTGCCAACCTCTGTGGTCAGGCATGGACAAATCGGAGTTTGTTTTAGGGAACTCTTAGCCTGTTTAGGGTCCATTAATTAGATGTCCCCTGATTTCTCCATCCTTATGTGTATAAGGATACAGTGGTAAAAGAAACATAATGTCCCTGGCCACAAGCACCGACCACATATCGGTTGTTCTGTGGACATTCCCATTAACTGTTATTGGATTTTAATGCAATGTTGTAGTAATCAAAAAAAACTATTTTTTTGTTGTTTGTAATTTTTTTTTCTCACTACGCCCTTTACCAATCAGATTAACTGATTTTATATTTTGATAGGTCAGGCATTTCTGAATGCGGTGATACCAAATATGTGTAATTATTATTATTATTATTATTATTATTACTATTTTTTCCAACGGGGCAAATGGGGAGTGATTTGAATTTTTAAGTTTTTTTTATTTTTGAAAACTTTTTTTTACTTTACATTTTTGATTGATTTTACTAGTCTCCTTTATGCCTGTAGTGTCCGATCGCTTGTGCTGATCAGAGAAATGCTTCAGTAGATCAGCAGAAATACCGTGTTCCTGTGAATGTCGGCACTCTGCCATCTCTCATAGGAAGTGAGTCATGACAGCGACAGGGGTCATCAGCTCACCCCGTGCTGTCACAACAACCCATTGGCAACCCTTGATCGCTTTTCCTCCGGAGTGCGTTAGATGTTAGATTGCACTGTCATAGTTTGACAGCGTGATCTAAGGGGTTAACAGGCACGGGTGGATGTTAACCGCACATGTCTGCTGATCAGATCAGAATGGAATCTTTTTCCCTTTGGCAACGCTTTGCTGCTCATGTCGTCCAAATACTTCTCAAAATTAAACTCCTTCTGATGAGGCTGAAGATACGCTAGCAGTAACACTGGCAGGATCCAAGTCCTCATTTCATGAGGCTGAAGATACAGCAACAGTAGCACTGACAGGATTCAAGTCCTCATTTGATGAGGCTGAAGATATGGCAACAGTAGCACTGGCAGGATCTAAGTCCTCTTGCTCTTGGTGTCCTGTAGCCCACTCATCCTAAATGCTACCTCTGTCACAGCTTCTATTCCTATTGTAAGCTGATGATCATGCAGCAATATATGATGACTTGGGTCCACATACACATTTGCCAGAAAAAAATTGTTTTCTTACAGCTGTGTCTCTCTCCGTTTCATTGAAGCAACAATGCCATCTGCCATTAAATCTCATTTTTTGGGATGGGCAAAACAGCAAGTTCTTCCACTCCTTTATGAAAATGCTGAGAGTTAAATTCTCAACTTGTAATTTTTTAGTCATTGTAAATGGGTAATGAAATAATTCCTTCAATACAGGCACCTGTATCCATTGATCATCATTTAGTGTTACGTGAGGGTTGGCCATGGCTACAAGAAAAAGGTTTCAGCTCAAGTAATCGCTCAATCATTAAATATGCGCTGCCCCACCGAGTTGCTTGATCGACAATTGCCCCTTTTCCAGCACGTCTCTTCAATATGGAATCAGTTTTAGGGGTTTTGGCAGCAATAACCAATTTCCTCACTGTGCCAATCAGAGTTGCATTATGTCCCGCTTGCAGACGATCTCTTATTGCCGGCTGCAGCTTGTGCACAACACAGCGCATGTGATAAATAGGAGAGAGATGTGAAGCTGCTTCAACAAGATCATATCATACTACAGGGTCATTTTGCTGTTTATTGATAGTTTAGACTTGCATTATGATGTATTTGCCTTAATCCTACTTTCCTGCTCACTCTAGAGTCTCTAGCAGTTCGAGATGATTGCGGCACTCTTTGTGTCTTTTACCCTTATATATAGAGGAGGAGCTTCACTACTTATCATGTAGCTGAAGAGCAGCACAGATTCATCTCAACTGAAAGCCGAGATCCTCAGATCAAGAAAAGAACAGACATTTATAGGACATTTCAGAACTTTCCAAAATTCATATGAAAAAATATTCATCACATTCTGCATTGAACCGGTGTACCCAATTTATTATATATTTTAGGAGTCTGAGTCGGTCCATCTTTTACTGACTCCAACTCCACCAATATGGGCACCAGCTCCGACTCCACTACCCTGGTCAGATCATCTGTGCCTGATGGAGGGATTAGTAAGGTTTCCCGTCTGGACAGTTTATGATTAACTCTTTTAAAGCTGGACAATTTTATAACCAAGGAGAACGTGTTGGAGTCGCCCGATCTGATGCACAGTCTCCTCCTGAGATCGGGTTCATTCGGCGCCAGCAGATAAGAGAGAAGACGACATCTGCACTGTTATATCTTCTCACATGATTTCACTTGATTTTATTAACGTCCCTTATTTTTTCAGTTTTTTTTCACTTGTATTGATTTTTTGTAACATTGTTTTTGTCATCTTCTTTACAATAAAGGATCTTCTATTGTTTTGTTTTTTTTTTCTTTTCAAATAAGAGATTTTTCCTGATTGACCCAAGAAAGATGAATAAGAAAAAAGACCAAATTATGGAGAAGATATTAAACCTGAGTCTGGAGATAATCTTCCATCTTACTGGAGAGGTGAGAGGCTCTGATGTCATCACATTACATCATTTATCTATGGGAATAACAGAGGATATGACCGGGGAGGTGAGAGGCTCTGATGTCATCACATTACATCATTATCTATGGGGATAACAGAGGATATGACCGGGGAGGTGAGAGGTTCTGATGTCATCATATTACATCATTATCTATGGGAATAACAGAGGATATGACCGGGGAGGTGAGAGGCTCTGATGTCATCACATTACATCATTATCTATGGGGATAACAGAGGATATGACCGGGGAGGTGAGAGGTTCTGATGTCATCACATTACATCATTATCTATGGGGATAAGAGGATATGACCGGGGAGGTGAGAGGCTCTGATGTCATCACATTACATCATTATCTATGGGGATAACAGAGGATATGACCGGGGAGGTGAGAGGTTCTGATGTCATCACATTACATCATTATCTATGGGAATAACAGAGGATATGACCGGGCAGGTGAGAGGCTCTGATATCATCACATTACATCATTATCTATGGGAATAACAGAGGATATGACCGGGGAGGTGAGAGGCTCTGATGTCATCACATTACATCATTATCTATGGGGATAACAGAGGATATGACTGGGGAGGTGAGAGGTTCTGATGTCATCACATTACATCATTATCTATGGGAATAACAGAGGATATGACCGGGGAGGTGAGAGGCTCTGATGTCATCACATTACATCATTATTTATGGGAATAACAGAGGATATGACTGGGGAGGTGAGAGGCTCTGATGTCATCACATTACATCATTATCTATGGGAATAACAGGATATGACCGGGGAGGTGTGAGGCTCTGATGTCATCACATTACATCATTATCTATGGGGATAACAGAGGATATGACCGGGGAGGTGAGAGGCTCTGATGTCATCACATTACATCATTATCTATGGGGATAACAGAGGATATGACCGAGGAGGTGAGAGGTTCTGATGTCATCACATTACATCATTATCTATGGGAATAACAGAGGATATGACCGGGGAGGTGAGAGGTTCTGATGTCATCACATTACATCATTATCTATGGGGATAACAGAGGATATGACCGAGGAGGTGAGAGGCTCTGATGTCATCACATTACATCATTATCTATGGGGATAACAGAGGATATGACCGGGGAGGTGAGAGGCTCTGATGTCATCACATTACATCATTATCTATGGGGATAACAGAGGATATGACCGGGGAGGTGAGAGGCTGTGATGTCATCACATTACATCATTATCTATGGGAGTAACAGAGGATATGACCGGGGAGGTGATGGACTCTGGAAATGTCTGTAGTGATATTATTAATGTCTCCACTCTCCATGCTCAGGATTACATAGTAGTGAAGATCTCTAGTGATCGCTGTCAGGCCCCTGTGTCTGAAGGACGGGGAGGAACCCTGAGCCCAATCCCGGGGCCTCCACCTCACCCCCGGATACATGTGGACATCAATGGCCAGAAGATCCTAGAACTCACCAACAAGATGCTTGAGCTGCTGACTGGAGAGGTGACACTGCTGGCAATGCTGGGACATTATACAGGACAGCACTGGAGGATTCTGGGTGATGACGGTATCATTGTGTTGTCAGGTTCCTATAAGGTGTCAGGACGTCACCGTCTATTTCTCCATGGAGGAGTGGGAGTATCTAGAAGGACACAAGGAGCGGTACAAGGAGGTGATGATGGAGGAGCCCCAGCCCCGCACATCACCAGGTAATAGACAGGACTGAATACACCCGGCCTATAATTATCTGTATGTAATAATGATGTCCGTCCTGTCTGTGTCTCCTGCAGGTCTCTCCAGTACGAGGACGACCCCAGAGAGATGTCCCGCTCCTCCTCCTCCTCCACAGGATCCTCAGGTAGATGGAGACCTCCCCTATGAGGTGTAGACGGCTGTGACCTCCTTGTGTTCAGTCTTGTTTTCTCCTCCAGTATTAGATGTTTTATACTTGTGTAATGAGAGCGGTGGAGACGGCAGGATCACAGCTGACCACAGACCTCACATGTCCGGATCTTATCTCCATTATTCCCGGGGACTTTTACAATATTTTGTTTTGCAGCTTTTGGATCCGGATAAAGATCTGAACAATATTAATTCTCCAGAGAGAAATGTGAGGGGCGATCAGCGGAGTAACGAGGAGATTCCTACAGATCACCGCCCCGGTGAGTACAGACCACCCAATAACGCACACAAGTCACACATTACTATTTTTACGTTCTTTGCTGTGTCAGTTTCTCCAGCGGTATATTAACCCTTCATGTACAATACACATGAAATGTGAATGAATCTGTGATCCCGGTGCAGGTGATAGCACGGTATGTGCAGTTATGTTATAGAGGAGAAATACAGCTGGACATGAATTCTGCCGATGTGAGCGAGGACGAGCTCCAGCTCTTTCCTATTATCCGCTGTCAGGGCTGATGAGGGGTTTTTACGTTTTAGGGACTAAATCCATTATCTACAGAGTACAGCTGTCTTTTTTTGTTGCCCTTTATATTAGGCAGCCATGGACACTTATGGTGCCAGATATGGTATTCTGAATATAATCAATATTATTTACTCATTTTATGTGATTTATTTTTGGAATTGGAGAAGAGTCATCTTGGTAATAAAATCATCAGTATCTGTGCAGCACAACGATACTGCAGTCAGGGGCCTGAGTTTACCAGTAAAAATGAAGTTTTAAGATGATCGCATTTACAATTAAAAAAAAATCTGTTTTATTCTTTTGACAGATGATTGTGACATTATACAGAATACATATGAAGAGCAAGTCATTATCCCAGATCTATCTTCAGTCCTTCACACCCAGGATCCATCATTTGATGCTTCTAAACAATCTCCTGATTCACTGCGAAATGTTCAGCAAAATAGAAGCCACACAAGGGGTGATCAACAGCAAAAAACTCACACAAGGGATAATACGTATTCATGTAATCAATGTGGAAAGTGTTTTACTCGGAAATCACACCTTGATTTGCATATAAAAACTCACACGGGTGAAAAGCCATTTTCATGTCCAGAATGTGGGAAATGTTTTACTCAGAAATCACAGCTTGTTGGACATCTAAAAACTCACACGGGGGAGAAACCATTTTCTTGTTCAGCATGTGTGAAATTTTTTACTTGGAAATCAAAGCTTGATGACCATATGAAAATTCACACGGGGGAGAAACCATTTTCATGTTCAGATTGTGGGAAATGTTTTATTAGGAAATCAAAGCTTGATAGGCATATAAAAACTCATACAAGGGAGAAGCCATTTTCTTGTTCAGAATGTGGGAAAAATTTTAATCAGAAAGCACAGCTTGTTGTACATTTAAAAACTCACACGGGGGAGAAGCCATTTTCGTGTTCAGAATGTGGGAAAAATTTTAATCAGAAAAAACAGCTTGTTGTACATTTAAAAACTCACACAGGGGAGAAGCCATTTTCATGTTCAGAATGTGGGAGATGCTTTGGTCAAAAAAACCATTTTGTAACACACATGAGAATTCACACAGGGGAGAAGCCATTTTCTTGTTCAGAATGTGAAAAATCTTTTAACCAGAAACATCATCTTATAGCACATCAAACAACTCATACAGGGGAAAAGCCGTTTTCTTGTTCAGAATGTGAGAAATGTTTTATCCAGAAATCAGATCTTGTGAGACATCAAAGAATTCACACAGGGGAGAAGCCATTTTCTTGTTCAGAATGTGAAAAATCTTTTAACCAGAAATATCTTCTTATAGCACATCAAATAACTCATACAGGGGAAAAGCCATTTTCATGTTCAGAATGTGGGAAATGTTTTATCCAGAAATCAAAACTTTTTAAACATCTGAGAATTCACACAGGGTAGAAGTCGGTTTCATTTTTTCTATGTGGAAAGTGTTATCAGCAAAAGTCACTTCTAATTGCACATCAAAAAACTGGCACAGAAAAAAACAAATCCATAACAAATCTTTTTAGACGACAGAATTTGCAACTATGGAAGCAGTCATTTTTTCAATTACTTCAGTCAAATCCTCCAAACAATGACATCTACAAGGACTCTGTATGTTCTTCCCGTGTTTCTTTCCACATTCCAAAGACTGATAGGGAATGTAGATTGTGAGCCCCGATGGGGACAGTGATGATATTTGTAAAGCTGTGGAATTAATGGGGCTATATAAGTGAGTAAAGTAAATAAATTGAGAAACAGTACAAGAAATAATACAACAGTTACTTTCCAGATAAAGTCGCATGTTATACAAAAGAGATGATGGTTCTGTTTGCAGTTGTCAAAAACATCACAATCAGCAAATAGAATCCAGATATCATCTATATATCCAGCCATGTGCACAGAACATTATACATTAATGGAGAACTGTATCCTAAAACTTGTTACCAATCAACAATTTGCTGTAAAGTATATGGGTTTATTCACCTGTTTTCCTTTTGATGGTCCGATATTTCATCAGAACTTGCGGAGGTGAGATTGAGCTGGTCGGCATAGTGTATAAATATATGAGTTTGTGACAATTTGTTAGCACACTTTCTAATTTTTGAAAATTATCCTTAGGTTTGTGTACTATGAATAGGGACTTTGAGGTTGTAGTCGAAGGATGATGTTACCACCATCATCAGGATAAAAAAAGCTTGTAATAGAAAAGCAGAGGGAGGCAGAGGCCATCTCTTACATTAGAGTGGTCGTCCATTACCCTGACTCAGTTACTGGATTTCTCATAAATGCTGAAAGATAGTAACTCCAAAGATTTTATGCCTTTCTGCTTTGCTTCCTGCCCCCGACATCCGCTCTACTGTCTCAGCCGTCTCTCTATAGTGGCCCCCACTAGTAGTCTCCTCTCCTCCTGACCAGCCGACATCCGGCTGTTAGTGACTTCGCGCCTCCCCAGCATCTCCTGCATTACATGGAAGGTAATAAATAAATTCTCTATTTTCCAATAATGTCTTTCTTGTCAGCCTGTGTGATGATTTCTGCTTAGTTTTTTTTTGTTATTACATTCCTGGTCAGGCTTTTCACGCTTTCAGAGGTTGAAGCTATTATTCTCCTACTTGTCAGAGTTACTGGATCACTCCGAGCCTGTACACGTTATAGAGCTCAATTATTGCAGAGCTGTCATCCCTAGTACAAAGTATACACCGATGATTGATACCAATAAAGAGATGTAAAACAGAATGGACAGTAACTAAATTTTCAGATTTTTATTGTAGGAGTAAAAGTAGAGGACTCATCACCTATAGAAGCATCATTAGCACCAAAGATCAGGGCACATTAATAGAACTACTATCTATGATTTATTAATTATGTTCTCAATTGCTATATATGGTATATACAGTGTATCCACCCATAGCCTGGCATAGAAGTGGTGTCTAGGTATAGTAAAGTAGCCATGCACTACGCAATGAAACCACCTATAGCGCCACCTGGTGGAAAACAACGGAGTTAGCATTTTTATCTCGAAAAAGGAACGAGATAGAGAAAAAAAGTGAATTCAAAATTGTAGGGTATCATAGATTCAATACGAATCGACACCTTGCATACAGAAATGCTATGATATGAAACCCATGACCCCCCAAAACATTGCTGGTCACGCATATGGCGCTCATTTAACTTTGATGCTCAAAGTGGCCCCCGTCAGCTGCAATGCACATCTGGACAGCATACTGTATCTTGCTGCACGTTGTGCTATATGGTAGGTGACACGTTTGCACAAGCATCTGTGATACGTCATCGTAGGTCCTGCAATGTTTGTGGAGGGGTCGCATACACCTGCTGTTTGATGTGACCTCACAGAAATAAGTCAGGTCAGGTGAGCGTGAAGGCCACTCCATGCAGTCACCATACCCAATGACTTGTAGGAAGGTCTCCATGAGGTATCGCTTCATGTCCGCAGCTTTGTGAGTTTTACATGTTCTAATCATAGCATTTCTGTATGCAAGCTGTTCGTATTGACTTGATGATGCCCTAATTCACTTTTTTTCTCTATCTCGTTCCGTTTTCGAGATAAAAATGCTAACTCCGTTGTTTTTCACCAGGTGGCGCTATAGGTGGTTTCATTGCATAGCGCATGACTACTTTACTATACCTAGACACCACTTCTATGCCTATAGCTGCTGCCGTTCTCAAGTTAATGGCAGTGCACAGGATATGGGTGGACACACTGTAGACTGCACATTTCTCTGTTCCACAGAATATTATGAAGAATAGTGATTTAGCACAAAGACTTCTATTCTGTAACTGAAGGACAAATGCTCATCATTGGAACAGTATGTTTATCTTTTGGGCATAAAAATAGTCCTGGAACTCACGTCCTCTCCTCTGGGTCGTAACCCCTCCAGTGCAACAAGTATATTGTAGGAACCGACGTAGAACGTGAGAATCAACAATCTTTGTGATTTGGAATTCCAAATTACCATCTACCATGATTGGGGCTGGGGCAAGGGGTACAGCTCCATAGGTCCAACATACTTCTTAAGCATATTGAACAAGAGAAGAGATGAGTAATAATGCTCAAAAATGTATTTATTAATAGTGAAGATTATACATACAAATATTTAAAAAGGTCAAAAAAGGCCTATATATAACAGATTGGCACAGACAGAGGAGATGTAAAAAGGCAAAACAGGCCTGCTATACACAATATGAAATCAATACATGATATGCATTTTGTTAATAGCACAATTTCATGATATCCCAAGACTTGATATCAGTATGCCTACATCAATAGGTTAAACGGTCAAGAATAAGCTATGCTGATTCAAATGTAGCATGTCTCAGTGATTCTGTTAGACAGAAAAACAGAATATAGGCGAAAAAATTGCAGCTACCAATATCATGCCTAAACCTGATAACAATATACTAAAATCAATCGATTAAATCGTCAAAAATAGGCAATATAGGTTCAAAGGTAGAATGTCCCTAAACTTTTGTTAAACAGACAATCACACATAAGTAGAGCAATGAATACAGCTGCCACTAACATACCAATATAGTTAGAAAACTGCTCAAAAAAGTGCAGGCAGGCCAGGAATAGTGAGGAGGAGTGTCTCTCCCTTCAAAGACCCCAACGTACGTTTCACAGAAGTGATGTTTCTTGCTTCATTTGGGAGTAGATGTGCTCACAATTCGGCTAGTTTAAGTAGCAGTCGGTATAACATACTTCTTAGGCCTAAGACACACATCCGTACTGCCGGTACGTGTTTGGCAGTTTTTTCACGTACCAGCGGCACGGAGACACGTGGACCTAGGTATTCATTATTGTTTGAGAGAAAAACTGTGGGAAGAATAGGCGCAAATAGGGTCTTACCCGGTATGACAATGGGAGGTGAATGTTTGGCAGGGACATTCACCTGATGAGGTTGTTCCAGTCACAACCCCTTTGACAGCATGAAAGGAACGTGGAAAGCAGCGGTCCCGCAAAATGGAGTGATTTCAGACAGCAGGAGAAAAGCAGGTTTAAATACTGCGCCAAACCACAGGAGTCCAGATGAAGTTAGTAAATCTCTTTTCTTTATTTTCATTTTCATGAAACTTCAAACTAACTTCATCTGGACTCCTGTGGTTTGGCGCGGTATTTAAACCTGCTTTTCTCCTTCATTATTGTTTGGACACATGTAAGTATTTTGGAACGGAACGTATGTCCGTTCCGTACTTACGTGCGTCCGTGATTTTCTCACACTGACATGTCCACGTATTCTCCGGCTGCACGGGTGTCACACGGCCCGCACCCGTACCAAGCGGATGTAGTGTGGATGTGGTTCTGTGTGACACGCGCCGGAGAACACGTGTCATTATTTTAAAAATAAAAAAAACACATACTCACCCCCACCAGACCCGCAGATTCTTCTGCTGCAAAATGTTCCTGCCGGCTGCCGCTCGTTATGAGCGTGTTAAGGAGGTGGGCATGCTGTCACGGGCGCTAATCTTCGCCCCTCCGCTCGGCCATAAGCAGCGTCAGCGGGGAGTGGGCGGGGCAGGAGCCGAAGATCAGAACCCTGGACAGCAGCGCGGACCACGTGAGTATGCAAATTACCTGTTCTCCGTGTGCTATCGCGGATAGCACACAGAGAACACACAAGGACCACACGTACCTGAGACACGTACTTACCACACGCAACACGCATAGAAAATACGTGTCTCAAGGCACGTGCGTGTTTTTAACGGATGTGTGTTGGAGGCCTTAAGCAGTGATCTGCGGAACACTTTGTGGATGTTAAGAGCCTGAGGTAACTTTAGACGAAACGCCACTGGGTTAATGATGGTGATTATCTTATAGCGGCCAATAAACCTAAGACCCAGCTTCCAGGAACTAACTTTCAATTTAACATTCCTGGTGAACAACCACACACAGTCATTCATACCTGGCAAGTGTCTTTTATCAGCTAAACATTTGTATCTGTCCCCCACAAACTTCAAATTACTCTGAACCCCTTGCCATACAGAAGAAGCAATGTGCAAAATGCTTCTCCTCAGGAACTCCCGAAGCCCCTCTACGACGAAAGGTACCAAATTGTGGAGGAAAACCATGTGCACCAAAAAATGGTGACTTGCCAGTAGAATCCTGGTGACGACTGTTAATAGCAAATTCGGCCAATGGTAAATAAGATGCCCAATCCTCTTGACTATCAGAGACAAAACATCTAAGATAAATTTCCAAATTTTGATTTACACTTTCTGTCTCACCATTTGACTCAGGATAAAACAGAAGAGAAAAGAAAACTGCAGAAAACCCAGACGAGCACAAAGTGTTTTCCAAAATCAGGAAACTGCGTTCCCTGATCCGAGACCACATTAAAGGGAACCCCCTTAAACTTCATGTCTCATTGATGAACACCTGAGCCAAAGTCTTGGCATTCAGTAGTGCCGTTAACGCTATTAAATGAACCATCTTACTGAACCCATCCGCAACTACTAAAGCCACAGTCTTTCCTGCAGACAAAGGTAGGTTAGTAATGAAATACATGGAAAAATGTGTTAAATCTAAGAAATATAATTTTATTAATTAATATTTTTAATCTGTTTTGAGTGCATATATGCTGACATTGCTTTGCATAGGTATAATTTTGGAACAGGGCTTACATCATGTATATACCAGGATTCCCTAAAATGGATAAAGCCAGGTGCTAGTAGCCATATAAATATCCATCGCATGACACACAGAGGGGGCTCACTCCACTCCAGAGGGTCAACAGTGGAGCAGCACATGTGAGAGCTATTTTCTCCGGAGATGGTTGTACACCTTCGGCCGAGATCCTGTGGCCCAGGTAATCGATCTCCTGCTGTAGAAGACGGCACTTGCTGGGTTTCAACTTCAAGCCATGTTCCCTTAACCTCTGGAACACGTGGCCCAGCTTCTGTAGATGTTCTTCGAACGTGGCTGAATAGACCACAATGTCATCAAGGTAGATGAGGGTGAAGTCAAAATTGAAGTCTCCCAAGCAGCGCTCCATCAGCCTCTGGAAAGTTCCCGGCGCGTTGTTCAGGCCGAAGGGCACCCTGTCAAACTCGTACAGGCCCATAGGTAGGATGAAAGCGGTCTTTTCTCTGTCCTTTTCGCTCATGGGTACCTGCCAATAGCCGCTGGCCAGATCCAGGGAGGAAAAGTACTTGGCTTTCTTTAGAGCCGTCAGGGATTCTTCGATCCTCGGCAAAGGGTATGAGTCCCGGGTGGTGCAAGCATTCAGGCGGCGGTAGTCCACACAGAACCTCAGGGATCCGTCTTTCTTTTTAACTATTACCACCGGTGCAGCCCAGGGGCTCTGGCTCTCTCGTACCACTCCGGCATGGATCATGGAATTCAGGAGGCTTTTCATTTCTTGGTATTGCTGGGGTGGTATCTGCCGGTATCTCTCATGGATAGGAGCAGCGTTACCCGTAGGGATCTCATGTTGGATACTGGTGGTGCATCCAAAGTCGGTGTCATGCTGGGCAAAGGACGCCTGGTGTTCCTGTAGTAGTTTTTCCACCTGTGACACTTCCTGTTTAGAGTATTGGGATGTATCCAGCTGACACTTCTCTAGCAGCTCCTTTCCAGCTTCAGTGTCATCTGTGGTGGTGGCCATGGCGGAGACAGTCACTGTCCAGTCTCCCTCTGTCGATGGGGCAAACTGGAGGGGGCCCCTGGGATTCACCTCTGTAGGTAGGGCGTAGACTCTGGCGAGCTGTGTCCCCGCTTCTAGGTCGACGCCTACACTAGCCGTATTGCTCAGACGGACAGGGATCCTTCCCCTCTTCACGACAGCCAGAGGGCGAGCGACTAATGAGTTCAGTTTTCCCTCCCTCGGGGTTTGCGGCTCAATCAGTACCTCCACGCCTTCAAGCGGTCTTGTGGTGCTAAGGGGTAGCAAGATAATTGTCTCCTTTTCAGCCGGTAAGGTGATCCTAGTGTTTCGAGGCATGGTGATAGTGGCTATGGGCCGTTGTTCCTCTGCCATTTGCTGTAGGCTGCAGGCCCGAACCACTCTTCGGAATGCTCGGCGGGTGGCCCCGTGTGTGGTAACTTTCTGCCAGTACTTGGGTCCCCGCTTGGTAAACAATACCAGGTCCAGGTCTTTGAGGATGTTCATTCCAATAATCATGGGCGTTTCCGAACCGAAGCCTTCTCTGACAACGATTATCCCCCTCTTCCCGAGGTCCTGTCCACACATTTCGGTGCTCATCCAAGCTACTCCCGTTACTGGAATGGGTAGATTATTGGCCGCTTTGATCTTGATGACAGCACTCGGGTCATAAGCAGCCTGTGGTTGTAGATATTTCTCGTAAAACTGTTCTGAGATGGTGGACACCTGGGATCCAGTATCCATTAGTCCTTGCACGGCAACCCCCTCTAGCATTAATTTCAGTGTAGGGCTGTTTGATGCAAGCTTGCTCCTTTGTTGGCCCCTTTTCTCCGTGGTCTTCCCGGTCGAGTGAGCCTCCTCAGCCGGGGTGTCTAGTTTAAAGGTGCCCGCTGTTGAGAGGCACGGCTTGGCGGTTCTAGTGAATAGGCCTGGGGTTCCATCCGCTGTTTCGAGTGAAACTCCGCTTGCTGGGGTGTTTGAGAGTCCATTCGATGGAACGGCTGTGGGTCGGGTTGGAAGGAGTTCTGGGGGCAACGGTTTGCTCTGTGACGGGGTCACCACATGTCCAGCACTTTCCCATAAGCCGGCTAGGTTGCTGTCTCACTTGCCTATCCGCCTGTTGGTCTAATGTGAGCTGCAGCACCTGCTTCTGTAAATCCGCCACCATCTGCTTCAGTTCCTCTGTGTCGCTGTTCGGAGTATTTGTACTGTACATGGATCTGCAAGTAGCGGTATAAGTCTCTGTTCCCATAACAGGTCCCTTAGAACGTTCTATGGCTTCTTGTTTAACCTCAGCAAACGCAAGGGCTGGATTTATCCGGAGTAAGTCCTGCAATGAGCGGTTGAGATACAGATCTCTCAGTCCTATTACGAATTGGTCCCTCAGCACCAGGTCGCGGGAGGATGTACCAGCTAGATTTTCTCCATTTTTGCAGGCTTGTTCCAGCAGTACTTGGAGGGCGTTGGCATATCTGGGAATGTCCTCCCACTCGAGCTGTGTACGCTGGAAGAACATGTAGCGCAGTGTTCCCAGGTATCTGGTCGGCCCATAGGTGTTCTCTAGCACCCGCACCAAGTCTTCTAATGTACGCTGGCTCCTAACCGTCTCCAGTCTGACCGTCGTCCATGCCTCCCCCTCCAGCGTCAGCATAGCCATTTCTGCTACGGTCTTAGGGTCAGCATTATACATTTCCCCCACTATCCTAAGTTGTTCCGCCCATTCAGGTACAGGGTAATTCCGTCCATTAAACTTCCTCACTTGATTTACAATAGACGCCGGAGGAGCTGTCTGACTATAAGCTACCACCGGAAGGGGATTTTGCTGGTCACAGATCCTGCCTACTACGCCAGATGAAGTGGCCGCAGGTCTGACCGTGGCTCTGAGTTCCCATAATCTGCGCCAACAAAATCCCCACGCTCAGATTTTATGCAAGGGTACATTTCTTTACTGGTAAAGATTTCAATAACACACGCAGCTGGCTTAGCAGCACACATAATCAGAGTTTGCTATACGGGTCTCTAACTTCGGACACACGGCACAGAACACAAAAAAACAGCAATGATAAACAAGAATTCTGTCCCTGACTTTCCCTATGGGTTATATTACCAGTCCAAAACACAAGGAAGGAGGGCTCCCACGTAGCAGGCCTGGACTCCGGGTAAACGATGGCGACTCCAAGGAGCAGAGATGGGGAAATCTTCAGCCCTCTCGTCAGAGGACTAGCTTACAGTCTCTTGGAATGGAGGAAGGAGATGGTCCGGAGGTCCCTTGAGTCCAGGATCACCTCTGCAGCAGTTCTGGCAATCCCTCACACGTCAGCGATGAGGGCAGTCCGAGGCAGGTCTGTTCAGGTACAGCTCCAGTAGCTCAGTGTCTTTTTTCCCGGACTTTTTTCCTGTACAACCAGTGCCTGTGGGAGGGGATCAGATTTTACAGCGTCCGCCCCTCGAGCAATTTCAGCACTTGTCCACAAGGTGGCAGCACCATCCTTTGTAATGTCAGTCTACATGTCTTTTTCAGTCACAACACAGTGAGAGCTGTTCGCCTCGTTACACTATTATTTACTATAACCCTCAAACAAGCCATCACGTAAGATAAAGGAAAATACTTTTCCTTTTCTGTAGCTAATCATCATACAAGGAACTCTTATTTTTGTCAATCATTTGTATTATATATAAAATACAACTATTTATTTTTTAACTCTTAAACCAATCTTTCCTGCGCCTCATCCCGTACTTGGTGTTACTTAAAACAGGAGAAAATAAATGTGTCAATGCTTACCAATAATAATGTAAAACAGCCAAGCAATTGGTATAAACAGTAGTGTGGTGACAGTTAAAATATAACTTTTATTAACTAATAATTAAAATATTTTCCACACAACATATACGGTTGTAAAACCAACCTAAAAATATGATCGGAGCAAGTGTAAAAGCTCCCACTATTACCAAAAAGGACAAAAACGGTGAGCGAATCCCTCACCGTGCATGAAAATATTAGGTGACAAGAATTGGACAGTTGTCCCACCAATGTGTACACCAAGATATATTTAAACACCATACTTAAAACACCACAAAGGGGGCGACACTTTAACAACGGTGGGCCCTACGGCTATGGAGAGGTGTGCGGGGACACTTCCTGAACTCTCCTCAAGCGGTTACCCGTTGCCAAGCCAGATACCTATTCCCTCATTAGCCATTCAAACACCCCTAGCTAGTGAAATGGCTGGCGGGAGACACTAGTCCCACCGATGCACTAATAAACATGGAGGGGAAAGAAAAGACATACAGTGAGAGAAACAGAAAGATACAAACGCCAAAATCCACAGCTACGGACAGACTATAATATAGTAGTTAGTTGGGTACAGGACAAATCTCCAGGAGCTCCTTCCACCAGAATGGCCAGAATAGAATGAATTCTATCAACAGCAAGGACTGCTGGGAAAACCCTCACAATTTAAACCTAAAGGGGTGTGGGCTCAAATCAGCTACAACTGACCTGCACTGGTATGAGCTGCTGGCAACAAAACTGACATTTAACTAGTGAGACACCAAAAGAAATGAGGAGTCAAGATGGAAAAAGAGAGGCTCCAGTCCAAAACTTGTCACTAGTCTCTAAACAGCAGGGAGGCGACCCTGACAATGTGATTACAGTAATGGGATGAACTGCCTCCTCAAGCCAATGACGCCATTCCAT
Organism: Anomaloglossus baeobatrachus; assembly: GCF_048569485.1. NCBI lineage: Eukaryota > Metazoa > Chordata > Amphibia > Anura > Aromobatidae > Anomaloglossus > Anomaloglossus baeobatrachus. The sequence continues at coordinate 959,180,194 of NC_134353.1, forward strand.
GAAAGCTAAATTTATCGCCACCAAGTCTCTATCATCAACATCATAGTTTCTCTAGGCTCAAGTCAATTTTTTTGAAAAAAAAAAGCACACGGACACCATTTACCAGGAGACGGACCTTGTGACAACACAGCCCCAACCACCACCTCTGATGCATCAACCGCTACAATAAATGGCTGTGAAACATGAGGCTGACTGAGTGTAGGTGCTGAGGGAAAACATCTCTTTAAAGAAAAAAAAAGCCTGCAGGGCAGAGTCCAACCGTTTAGAGAAATTCGACCCCTTTTTAATGGTGAATCTCAGTGGAATCATACAAAGGATTATCTCCCCCGAACTGCATGGGATCCTACAAATCCATGAGTGAAGGTTCACCCTTAGATCGAAGAACAGAGTCTCATAAATAACCAAATCATCTTTCAACCTTACTGACAGGCCCTGACAAAATTGGCTTCTAAGAGCTGGGTCATTCCATTTGGTATTGGTTGCCCATCTAAGAAACTCTGAACAATAAGTCTCTACTCACCGATCTCCCTTTTGGAGGCAATACAGCCTGAACTCAGCCAAGGAGACTCAGTCAAGAGCATCATAGATGAAACCTAAAGCCTTAAAAATCCATCTACCAACCGGAGTCAACCAGAACAGGGTGGCAGAGAAAAAGCCCAGGATTTTGGATCCCACTCACTGCTCCTCATCGCCCAAGGCGTAATATCAAAGCATGAAGTACAATTTACAAACCTCCCTGTATGCCAAAAATGTGTTACTCGCAGAATCTCCAAAACCAGGAGTTTACGACTGCTGCTACTACTGAACAACTGACCGAAGGTCTGCAACCTCCAGCGACAGACCCTGAAGCCGCTGAACCATGTGGGTTTTTTTAGCTGCGGCTGGTGAAGTCACGCTAGGTATGGGGGAATACTGAGCAAACAACGAAAAGGGAGGGAAGGAAAGAGGGAAACCCTGAATCTAGGGAAGATGGTAACCCCTGATAAACCTGCTGGCCCCTGGCTTCCCTGATGTCCTAGATGGGTTCTGCATCTATGCGCCAAGTAGGATACCTAGAACCTGGCTGACCCTAAAATGGACCTTAGAAAGGATGATGGGGGATTAAACCTACCAAATGTTAGGGGTTACAATCTGGCCTGTTTATCCAGGTATTGGATGGATTGGATTCATGGCTCACAGAAACACGTGTCCCTTGGAGTTGAGAGAGATTATGCGTTTCCATGGGATTTAAAGGCCCTTCTTCAGGAGGGCAGTGAGGAAGCATTACAAGTTGTCATATAAAATTTCTAAATATCTACCCCTATGGGATAATCCAGGGTTCAGCCAGGGAATTAGCAATAAGCTATTTGAAGAATGGAGGCAGAAAGGTATACAGAGGGTCTCCCATCTTTTTCATCCTTCTGAGCCAAGATGGTTGGGGAGGGAAGAATTGGTAGGCAATTATAGGTTGAATCCTAACCAAATAATCCAGTATGATCAGGTGAAGCATAAGGTTATGGCTCAATTGCAAGACATATCGTCGGAGGTGTCACTAAATACATTTGACGGCCTGGTCAAGTTGGCACAAACGTCCTCGTCAATTTCATCTTTATATGGGGCAATACGAGACCAGTTGACTGGCTATCAGCCAGAGAGTTTCTTTAAGCCATGGGAAAAGCAACTAGGGGACCCCGACATTGGAACAAAGATCAGGGAGGGGTGGATGGCCCTACGAAAGGCAATACTGAATGAACAGTGGCGGGAGACTCAGTATAAAGTGATGCATTGGGCGATTTATGCATTCAATTTGCCCAGAAAGCTTGAGAATCCTGAGAGGATTACTCGTTGTCCGAAATGCAATTTAGAAGCAACGGATCTCTACCATGGATTGTGGCTGTGTCCCCACCTTGAGCCACTGTGGGCCCAAGTATCAAAGTGTGTTGCTAAACTCTGGGACATCAAACTCCTTCTCTCCCCTACTCTGGTTCTGTTCCATGCTTGGGAGGGGGCAGCGTCGAGGGGAGGAGGAGTAAACATCCCCCTTCACTATTACATGTAATCATACTTGCAACAAAGAGGATGATACTGAAATATTGGTTGGAGTCAAAAGTACCCTCGTTCGAAGAAGTAATAATCCATATAAAACGGCTGATGGAGTTAGAGAGCCTTGATGCTGGAAGGAAGTCGGGACGATTGGGCAGTCACTTCAAAAAGTGGAGGGAGTTCATTATAACCTACTTCAATTCGGAGGAAATAGAACGCTTAATGTCACTATTTAAGGAGACGGCGTGGTATCACTCTGAGAAGTTAGGTGGTACACTCGGAGGATTGGAGGTGGGAGTTGAAGGTGACCAGGTGGGAGTGGGTTTGAGTAGTGGGGGGTTCAGGGGGGGGAGTAGGAGAGTTTCACAGGATGGTTGCAAATTCATTTATAGAGTTAGTTATAAGGGTTTCCGTGAGGTATTAAAGATTCTGAGTCTTACTGTGAATACTGTGAACATTGATTAGATGTTGTACTGAATTGTAAATGTAAATGGAGCGATATACAATTTTCTTGTCATTTTGCTGATAATTTTGTTGATATTATTATTATTTGTTCTATGTAATGACTTGTTTGCTTTTGAAAATAAATAAAAATTATAATTTAAAAAAAAAAAAATGGACCTTAGGAAGTGACCGGATGGGATAAGCGCTAATTGCTAAAGAACAAACAGGGAAAACAAATAGGGGACAAATGGACAACTTATCTCCAGGAGGACCTTGGGAGAAGTACAGCAACATGCAACATCGTGTCTCCACACAGGATTCCAAGCCAACTGCCTAAAATCTGGACAGTATAGGAATAAACTCTACCACAGTCAACAAACTGAGGGGAAATGCAGGTTTATATGGACACAGGGAGTTGGGATAAGAATTGGCAACTGAATTGCCAAAATATCCGCAAGGTCCTAAAGGGGAAAGATTTAACCCTGACAGAGAAGATACATGGAACTCAATTCACACCAGAGAAGAAAGAATGAAACATCAAGGAGCAAATTGTGCAGCCAAACGCAGCGATATTCTGCAGCCGGACACCACAGGGTTATCTGTCAACATATACCCCTTCAGTCAAGTCTGCTATACCGGTTGCTGCATCGTATCCTATCAGCCAACCCTGCCTCATCATAGACTGTCTGTGTCCTTACCCATGGGGCCAATTGTCACAGCAACAGTCTCGCTGTGTGGCACAAAGTGGAACTGCATGAGTAATGTGCGGGGACGAAGCCGAGTGTGGAATGTGCAAGGAGCGGTGCCGTGTGTAATGTGCGGGGGGCGGAGCCGCATGTGAAATGTGTGGGGGGTGGAGCCACATGTGTCATGTGTATCTAGTATACCATAGTGAATACACTGTGTGCAGAATTTTTAGGCAAATGAGTATTTTGCTCACATGATACTTGTTATACATGTCGTCCTACTCCAAGCTGTATAGGCTGAGAGCCAATTACCAATTAAGTAAATCAGGTGATGTGCATCTCTTTAATGAGGAGGGGTGCAGTGTAATGACATCAACACCCTATATGAGAGGTGCTTAATTATTAGGCAACTTCCTTTCCTTTGGCAAAATGGGTCAGAAGAGAGATTTGACGGACTCTGAAAAGTCCAAAATTGTGAGATGTCTTGCAGAGGTACACAGCAGTCTTGAAATTGCCAAACTTTTGAAGCGTGATCACCGAGCAATCAAGCGTTTCATGGCAAATGGCCAACAGGGTCGCAAGAAGCGTGTTGGGCAAAAAGGCGAAAAATAACTGCCCATGAATTGAGGAAAATCAAGCGTGAAGCTGCCAAGATGCCATTTGCCACCAGTTTGGCCATATTTCAGAGCTGCAGCGTTACTGGTGTATCAAAAAGCACAAGGTGTGCCATACTCAGGGACATGGCCAAGGTAAGGAAGACTGAAAAACCACCACCTTTGAACAAGAAACATAACATAAAACGTCAAGACTGGGCCAAGAAATATGTTAAGACTGATTTTTCAAAGGTTTTCTGGACTGATGAAATGAGAGTGACTCTTGATTGGCCAGATGGATGGGCCAGAGGCTGGATCAGTAAAGGGCAGAGAGCTCCACTCCGACTCAGACGCCAGCAAGGTGGAGGTGGGGTACTGGAATTGGCTGGTGTCATCAAAGATGAACTTGTGGGACCTTTTCGGGTTGAGGATGGAGTGAAGCTGAACTCCCAGACCTACTGCCAGTTTCTGGAAGACAACTTCTTCAAGCAGTGGTACAGGAAGAAGTCGGTATCGTTCAAGAAAAACATGATTTTCATGCAGGACAATGCTCCATCACATGCATCCAACTACTCCACAGCGTGGCTGGCCAGTAAAGGTCTAAAAAATGAAAAAATAAGGACATGGCCCCTTGTTCACCTGATCTGAACCCCATAGAAAACCTGTGGTCCCTCATAAAATGTAAGATCTACAGGGAGGGAAAACAGTGAACCTCTGGGAACAGTGTCTGGAGGCTGTGGTGGCTGCTGCATGCAATGTTGATTGTAAACAGATCAAGCAATGACAGATTCTATGGATGGTTGGCTGCTGAGTGTCATCAGAAAGAAGGGGCCATATTGGTCACTAATTTTTTGGGGTTTTGTATTTGCATATCAGAAATGCTTATTTCTAAATTTTGTGCAGTTATATTGGTTTACCTGGTGAAAATAAACAAGTGAGATGGGAATAGATTTGTTTTTTCATTACGTTGCCTAATAATTCTGCACAGTAATAACCTGCACAAACAGATATCCTCCTAAGATAGCCAAATGTAAAAAACCTAACTCCAACTGCCAAAAATATTAAGCTTTGATATTTATGAGTCTTTTGGGTTGATTGAGAACATAGTTGTTGATCAATAATAAAAAAATCCTCTAAAATACAACTTGCATAATAATTCTGCACACAGTGTACATGGTATACTAGATACACATTAAAGGCTCAGGCCTCAATTTGGTGGTTTTAAAATGGTGGTTGTTTTTCAGTATTAAGTTATTCTAAGGGTAAAGGCTGCTTTACACGCTGCGATCTCGCTAGCAAGATCACTAGCGTGTGTACCCTCCCCGATCGTTTGTGCGTCACGGGAAAATCGCTGCCCGTGGCACACAAAATCACGCGGACCTGTCACACTACTTACCTGCATAGCGACGTCGCTGTGACCGGCGAACCGCCTCCTTTCTAAGGGGGTGGTTCGTTCGGCGTCACAGCAACGTCACTAAGCGGCCACCCAATCAAAGCGGAGGGGCGGAGATGAGCGGGACGTAACATTCCGCCCACCTCCTTCCTTCCTCATCGCGGGCGGCAGCAGGTAAGGTGAAGTTCCTTGTTCCTGCGGTGTCACACATAGCGATGTGTGCTGCCGCAGGAACAACGAACAACATCGTACCTGCAGCAGCAACGATAATTGGGAATAGGGGGGCATGTCACCGATTAGCGATTTTGCACGTTTTTTGCGACGATTCAAAATCGCTCATAGGTGTCACACGCAACGACATCGCTAACGCGGCCGGATGTGCGTCACAAATTCTGTGACCCCAACGGCATTGCTGTGTAAAGCGGCCTTTAGTAAATGAGTTGGTGGATATGTGGAGTTCTGGTCCGGACTTTTTTTTTCCCAGTTTGGAGTGACACACCCGCCCCAGAGCTGGGGGCACTCGGAATCGGGCCGGACTAGTCCGGGGATGTCAGCGGTGGCGGGGGTCCGGCTCCGTGACCCTGGCGGTGTCTTTTAATAATAAGGGAAGATGATGATGATGAGAGTTATAATTAATATTAGGTCAAATTCGTGACGCCACCTATGGTTTTCACAGCTATGTGGGCCGCCGCTGCGCAGCGGGTTCCCCGGGGCAGTTGGTGATGGCGCAGCTGAGGTGATCTTGCTCCCCACAGGTGGAGCGAGACCCCGGGGCACAGTTGCAAAGTCTATTTTGGGAACCCGGTGAACTTCAGGGTGCAGGGTCGGGATACGGATAATAACGGACCAACACAGCAGTTTCTTTACCTCCTTCCTTTTACTCTGCAACAACCGGTGAAGTCCTGGGAGACCGGTACAGATGGTGGTAGAGATCCGGTTGGCCTGGAAGGAGTTGGGGGGTATCTCCCTGGCCAGGTGAGTATTGAGGCCTTCTCCCTACGCCCTTCTTCTCTTCTACAGGACCCCGCTGCATTAGTCCAACAGAGGCGCTCTCTGCTGAGACTTGTGATACTACCCGTTACCTGTATGGTAGGCCGCGCGGGGCTTCACTGGTGCCGCTCTGCTGACAACGACTCCAGGACCCTGATGTGCGGCTGTATATTTGGGTTGTTTTGGGGCCAGGAGTACTGCAGTCCTCCTGCCCCCCGGATTCGGTTAACAGGCCTCAAACACCCTGGCAACCAGGGACTCCGATGTCCGGTTTTTGGAGTTTTCTTCTGAGGCGAGCCGGTTCAGCTTCACTCTCCCCAGAATCTTCCTCCTTTGCCTCTTTGCAGACCTCTCTTTTCTGGGCTGAACTATCTTAGCCCCAGACCCCAGCTCGCATGTCCGCACTACTCCAGCTCCTCTCTCCTCAGCCGTCTGCTTTCAACTGTCACTTTTCTTTCTGACTGAAAACTCACTCTGACTAGAACTGACTGGTTCTAACTGGTTCTCCTCACTACCTCACTAACTCCTCCCCCAGGTCAGAGCTCCCCCTGCTGACCTGAGTAGGAACTGCATTGTTTGTAGGTACTTACTGGCCAAGGGACTCCCCCCTCTTGCTTCCAGGCTTAGTATTAACCTTTGTGGGACAACACTACTGTGGTATCCAGACCGCTGGGGCGCCACAGGAGCACCGTTTTTTATTGGCTTACCTATTAAAAAAGGGCGTAATATTAAAGTAAAAAAGTAGCACTTACCATCAGATGTCTGTCACAATCGTTGAAGTTTAAGAAGAAGAAGAAGAAGAAGAACTGCAGCTCCCGCCCTGGAGACTGCACGCATAGAAACGATTATTGGAGGGGAAAGTCCCCAGCTTTGCTAGCAGACTGGTTTTATGGTCATTTTAGGTCATGGCCATTTTAATTATTTAGGTGCCATGTTTCTTTATTTAATAGATAGGCCTTGTGTTGTCATGTGGAGAAGCGAAGCCGTGTGCAGAAAATCAGTCTAAGGGCACGCTCACACGAGTGTGAAAATCGGACGAGTGCAATGCGAGAAAATCTGGCATTTCACTCGGACTTATGTTAGTCAAGGAGGGCGAGCAGTTAGTCAGCTTTTCTTGCATCCAGATTCTAGATGCGAGAAAAGCGGCACTATGCTGCGATTTTCTGCTAGAGCCGTATCCCTTGCACCCATTCAAGTAAATGGATGCGAGAGATACATTGGACTACACTCGGATGTTATCCCAGTGCAGTGCGATATACGCACAGGCTGACAATGGAGGAGATGGGGGGATTAATCCATCCCTCTCCTCCGCAGTGCCCGTCCTTAACTGTGACCTGATTGCAGGATCAGGTCACAGTCGCATGACACTCGGCTCACGCTCGCAGCAGAGTCATTAGCACGTCGCATCAGGTGCCATACGCTCGTCTGAGTCCAGCCTAAAGCTGTGTGCCTACGATCAGTATTTGCAGCGGTTTGGACGCAGCTTACCTCAGCTGCATCCAAACCGCTGTGGTGTACAGTACAAGTGTGACGCCCTGGCCTATCAGTAATCAGAATCTGCCCTTGTGAATGGTACCCGCTCCTCCTTGGTTACGGGTCCTGTCTCTTTGTTGTTGCTAAGAACAGGTATACACAAATCCTGAGGAACACTCTGCACCACACCCACCAGACACCCATTGGGCAGCCTGAGGGGAATAGGGCCGCCCAGATGGAGGGATGGTAGAAGGAGGGCCAGAAGTGTCAGTCAGTAGTCAGTTTGAGTGCAGCAGTGACAGTGAAAGGTCACGCTGTGGAGCTGGGCTTCTGTACCCGTCCCAGGTGCCAGACATTGGCCTGGCCTGGAAGGAGCTGGAACCCCGGTCCTAGGGGGTAGTGACAGGGGGCACGGTAGTGCCACGGAGGGCAGTTCGGCGGCCTTGTGCTACAACTGGGCAGCGGCCAAGGCACGATGGGGTACGCGGACCCTAGGCACGGAAGTAGCTTTACGCAGACCAGTAATTCACCCGACGAGGACGGAGTCTCCACGAGCCATTCTCCACCCGCTCCAAAATCGGGGTACTAGCACAACAAGGGGGATAGGACTTGCCAAATCCGTCCAGAAAATCCCAAGCGTGAACCCTGAGAGCAAGCTCACTCCGCTAGCCACACGGGTGAGCGGGACCCGAGTAGTTTCAGGCAAAAGGGATCCACAAAGAGTAAACACAGTGCCAAGGTACAAGGCTTTAGACCAACCAGCAACGCCAAAAGGGCACGGACCCAGCGTGCTCCAACAACGGCTACAGGGCATTCAGGACTTTGGTTTACCCACTGTCTGTGTCAGAATCTCTGGACTGTGTGAGTACATTGTGCCTTTCTCCTCCCGACGGGTCCCCAACCTTCCATCACCGAGCCCTGGGACACCTTCCTCCTGCCCACAGAGGGTTTAACATCACAAGCTGCCATCCCGGGCGCTCCCCCAAACGCAGCAGCGGTGGTATCCCACATTACCACGACCTGTGGGTGGCGTCACAAACTTTATTTTCTACACCCCTTGTAAATATTAACCCCCTTTTTCATTTCCAGCGGCCGCGCGACAGTGGCGCCCCTGAGGCTTCCGTCGCCACAGAGATATTGCACCTCAGCCAGAGGTGTGATGTGCCATCCTGGGTAAGAATGAGGTCATATGCCGGTCCACAGACAAAACTTGCACACGCCAATTGGTAGGCATACACTGGGTCAGGGATAGTGGCAGCAACCCCCATAGATGTATTCATGGGGCCGTAAGTCCCATTCCTGGTCCCAATAGTGTGGGTGGGGCCTAGTCAGTGGGTGTGTGGGAGGAGTCAGAAAGTGTGAGTAGACAAGACAACCAGGAAGTTCAAGTGCAGTCAGCCTGTCAGGCAGTGAGAGAGAAGGAGTGAGGAGGTGGGCTGCCAGGAGAGGACAGCAGACAGAGAAGACAGAGACAGAAGGAAGTTCCTGGTGGAGATCCTGGGGTCTAGCTAGTCCCAGGTGACACCCAAAGAAAGAAAAGAAAGGATTCCAGGGCCACGGAGGGGCATATTGGCTCGTGGCCTGTTCCACAGGAAGATCGGGTGGAGGGATCTGGCTGCATTCGGGGACGGTCCCCAGACAGAGGGAAGAAAGACAATTACTCATAAAGTAACACCGAAGGCCGAGGGTGGTTGCAAGCGCCCAGGGCCACAACCTGCCACAGATCCCCGGTGAAGGGAGCAAGATACAACTACGGTTAGCCCTCTTTGTACAGGCCCTGTGCTGGAGGCCGAGACCAGTTCAGCTAAGAGAGTCAAGGCTAAGAAGTCAGTCAGGAAATAGACACAGGAGGGGTGCACCGGTATTGATCTCTGAACTACCCGGGATCGGCGGAGGCACTGGACAGTGGATCCCAGCATACTGTGGACAAACGGTTTCCCAGCACCTGGACTCAGAAACAGTGAGTAAAAGATCTTAACTGCAAGCCCTGTGTCGTCTGTTTTATCCTGCACTGCACCTCGTCCACAAACACCATAGACTTTACCAAGCACCAAAGGTTGCCCCGGGGTACCCGCTCTA